>NC_062236.1:310000-610000 GCF_905475465.1 Pieris napi
TTAAATTAAATTAATCACTTATTTAATATTGCACATTTATGTTTTTTTAATTCAGAAAATGATTAGTCACATTAATTTAAAGTTTATACACTGTATAGGTAATGCTCAATCTCATTTTCTCTCACATTAAATCTTATGAATTTGTGACTGTCTCTTTTTCGTTTCATCGACTTTTAAATCACAACGATGCTAAAGAAGTTTTCACTTCGAAAAGTGTTAAAATCATATGAAATGGAACAAAAAATACGTAACTTGTTGAATAGACAAAATAAAGTAACTTGGGTACATTTTACAGCGACTCGTGCATTGGTTTTCAGAAAACACAGTTTGGAGAAGTCGTTTTATAAACTTGAATACAATATTTCATTCGAGTGAGTTTTCAATTCAGTAATTAAATGGAATTTTAATCAAATTGCTGTTCTGCTTATTTTGCTGTTATAACCTCACGCTAATAAAAATACCTTAGTTTAATAAAATAGAAAGGAAAGTTTTACGACGATCCCTGCGGTCAGGAATATGAAAGTCATGCCGTATCCTTTATATCCGACTACAAGTAGGTGACTCAGAATTGGTCACCTTTTACTATTTCCACAAAGCTGGTCCCGCGGTTTTACCCACATTAATTTATGCCACCATTTCTGATACAGCGCGTTCACAAAAGGAACTCTTATATTAATACAGATGTGCCTTAGGACATTTTATGAATTAATAAAAAAACTATTATATTATATACGTAATTTTAGATAATATACCTAGTTGTTATAAGCACGAAATACAAGTAAAATTATAGGTTTGAAGGGACGTTGGTGAAATGTCATCAATGTGTTGTGTTATCTTAATATTTCATATAGCTTGCTACAGATGTCAATAATTAAACAATAAAATAAATATATGTACCTTAAATGTAGTTTTCAAAACACTTGAAAAATGTCAATTATGGCGTGACGCAGTCATATCTACACAACCTGGTGCTCCCGGGTTGGATACTAGGCGAAAACAGTTTAGGTTTGATTTAGAAAGCTGATGCTTACTCATTAATAATAAAATAATAAGCATGCCTCATGCCTCAGACCCAGTCATTGAAGACAAGATTGTGAAATTGCATTATATTACACAAAATGAGTTGAAAACGTCGAGGCTGGCAGACGTATCGTCTCGTATCGACCGCAGCCGAAATCTCAACAAAAGGTACAATATTTTATAATTACAGCCGAAGCGCTTTACGAAACCGTGTCCAATTCAGTCGAGCTTAACTCAAGACTTGAGAGCGAGCGCAATTTGTAAAGATTACACTCAGTACATTGTTCATTAAGAGGGATTTCACTTGTTACTTCTATTCTTTCCTTTTAACTTACGAGACACCTCCGAATCCCTTGCACGCAAGGTTCACAAAGTTTATGGCTGTATTATATTAAAATAATTCAAACTTTGTAAAAACAAACGACTTTTTTATTTGCTTTGCTTTTGTTTTATACTCGAAATGGAAATTTAAACAAACAATAGTGATTGATGTATATAAAACTCCAATATACGCTATACAAAGGTATAAAGTAGTTAACTGACCGCTGCGCTCATCGGGAGGCGAGAGACGCCAGGGGGCGCAGCAGGTGTCCACTATAACCTTTATAGCCGACCACTTTACTTACGTTAAAAAATAAATTGAAATACACAAACCCCTAGTTCGAACAAACACGTTAATTTCTGTATTCTACCTAATAAATTTAAATATTTTACATCGGTTACAATTATTAATTACTGCAAAGTTAGAAAATAAAAATGGTATCAGCTGAAACATGGTTTTTCCGGAGCTTACCTCATAGAAAAGTTCGCCCACACATCGGAAGCTTTTACTATTTAATTTGAGAGATCATAAATGTTTTATCTCGTCACACAAACATTTGAAATCGTAAACTACAAAGCACTCAGGTGAATTTGACAAACACAAATTTATTTTCTTGATTAAAGCCAACTTTTTATTCAACGATTACAACAACTTTAATGTTCTTAAAATACGGTACAAATTCCTGTGTTTTTGCTGAAAAGAATTTTGTAGCAAGCCCGTGATTTAAAAATGAGAAAATAATAATAAATGACCTGTTATAAAAATATTTCGAAGAAATCAAAAACGTTTAGTTGAGTGAAAATTATTTTAAGCTGTCATCTTGTGATTCTTTGGCTATTAAATATTTTTTATTAATAATAAAATATTTAACTAAATATCATTTAACGTAAATGTCTAGTGTATATTATACTTACTATAAAATATGTATTTTTCCTTTATTTATTTTACAAGAGTTTAAGAACACGGAATAGTTGAAAGCCCAAAAGGTACTTATTAAATCAAAGGAAATTAAATGAAACGGCTAATTGAACAATTTAAATCCATCATGTAACTAATAAATCACCGGAATCCGGCAGATCCCCAAAAATCCTCGCAAACTCTTATTAAGAGGGAATTCTGGGAAAATTTTCATTAATTGATTCCGCCCTTAAGTCACCCCTAACTTAAGGGTTGATTAAGTTAACCTGCGAATCATTTCATTTAAATAAAACTTTTTGCTAAATGAATATTTAACAGGAAGCTGATAACCTTTGATTAAAAAAACAAACTAATGGGGTAGTTTATGAACATACCCGTAGCCGCCTTTTTTAATAATATACTGTTTTGTCTCTTTCATTGTTAAAACATTTTTACAAGAGTGATAAGGACGGATCATTCCATAGTTGTTTTATGTTACATTGTATGTTTACGATAAATTTCTAAGATTTCCCTTTTTTGAAAAGAAACTGTAATCGATACATAGGAATATGTAATCACTTCTCCAATTAAATATGTAATGCGAATAATATATCGATACTTAAAAAAAATTTGATACTGTTTGATTTGATGTCAAGCCAAAAAGGTTATATATTCGATTTTCTTCAACTCAATTCAGCTGGATCTGGTTAGTTATAATCACCGACTAAGCGTATTTATTAACACCTACTTACCAAATAGTTATAAGAAGATACAAAAACAAAATATGTGTGTGTGTGTAGGAATCAGTGGGAAGGCACGTGGAGGGCGCTGACTCCTTAACGCTAATGGCTTGATGTCATTTTAATATCAGAACAGAGAAAAATATGAAGTAGCAAATATTTATCGTTATTGTTTAAGAGTAAACGTTTTTATAGAAGTACCATTTTCTTACAACGTACCTACTATATTTTTACAATTTAAAAAGTAGTCATTTTATCTTAAGTCCATTCGCCTAATTCTACTATACTTAATAGGATATTAAAACTGCATTAATAATGACTAATACTGCATACACTTTTGTCAAATCAACAATGTATTTTATTTGTTTAGCTTAAAATAAAATTAAAATCTCCTAATAGTTTAACGTACGATTAACCACCAAATAAAATACATATAACAATAACATGTGTTACTTTTATATATTCTTAAAACTACTTGCATAGACTAAACTAAATGTTTAAATGAATTAAACTAAGACGTCTCTACATCCCTGTTCCTTACCTACGGATATTAATTAGAGGTAAACAAGGCTCCTTTGTAAGATTTTCATACGTTCCCCATCACGCCACGTAACGAGTGCTTTTCATTGTTGTTACTATTCAAATTCACTGACTTAATATTCTACACTGTGCCTACTATAATTATTCATTATACTGTCACGAAAAATTAAAAAAAAAACAAAACAAATTAACGACAAGAGATAGTTTGAGTTTCATCTATGATGAAATTTAACTAATCTTAACTGTGCTAAAAGTTAATATGTAGTATAAAACAATGAGTAGGCCATAACTATTGTACGGTTCAATATAATAAATGCGAAATACTAAATTAAAATAATGTAAATATTGAATAGTTCACGGTCATAAAACTAAGAAAGCCTGAGAAAGCAAATGCCTGGACTCGTACAAATATAATATCGTATATTAAACTATACGTATACATAAATCAACATATTTTTTTTAACGTGAACTTAGTAATTTAACACGTGATAACTAGGGAATCGAATGGGAGGAGGACTGTTGGAGGAGGACTATAGTGGATCCAGGTGGCTTGTGTTAGAGAAAAATTGCATTGCTCGGAGTAGGAATATGCCTATATTATGTTTTATGTTTGTAATAAGTAACAAAATGTATGGATAATCATAATTGTCGCACGCTGAAGGCGCTTGGCTAACACTGCTCTTGTGTACTTTATATAGTTTCTGAAATTCCAAGTATTGCATTTAACTGATCCAATAAATTTATAACACGCAGATAGTAAGTAATAAGTACCAAATAACAAATTGAAAACACTACATCCACAATCATTAAATTTAACATCAAAGGATTCCAAGTTTTAGGGCACATTAAACTTTACCTAGATATGACATGTAACATCTTTATAAGATAAAGAGACACATGCAAAAATGACCTTTATTTATAAATATATTAAACACCATATTATGATACACTCCCCGACAAACATAGGTAATTATCAGATTCCTAGAGTACAGTCAATTTTGATCATTATCTTCTGAAAATCACGGATCATAATGGCTTATTAATTTAATTTTAACATAACAAACATAGGGTACGATATCGCTATAAGGTTTATCTCTAGAACGAAAAAATATTTGATGAAATTTAGTCTTAAAACTTACGAAATATGGATGAAAATGTGTTGGAGTATTTAAGTGAGTTCGCGGTGTGTACGCGGACTGACATAGATAATCAATTAATATTCAGTCGCGGCAATTAGTCGCAGTTTCACCTCGCTGCCTCTGATTAAGATGGATCTGTCTCGGAAAGATCTCTGTTAATATAGTCGTTAGCGTCTTTTGCGGAGCAAAGGTAGGTTTTAACCTGTATAAACATTCAAACAGTACCTCAATTTCGTTATTATTTACAAAATCTAACTTCTTTGATTAGTATAATTTAATTCGCGAGAAAAGTTGTAATTTTTTTTAGTAAAAGATTTATTGTCAAACCAAAACTTTTCTAAAGCTAAATTAAATTGGTAAAATAACATAATGGGCACAAGTCTAATCGACTACAAAAGCTTTACTCAAAAGCGTTCCGTTCGAAGAGTCTGTTACATTTTGTAAAGCATTTTTTTTAATTGCATTTATCTACTACGAAGTTTGTAGGAGTTTTTCACGTCAAAACGAAGCTTCCTAATTAATATTACACGACTGTCCTTGAGAATAATATCAATAACAAACAACATAAATCTAATAGAAAAGTATATTTCGAAACGCGGTTCAAACCTCGTCAGTCGTTAATAACTGTAGCGCAGACTGTTAATAATTGTCGGTGTTAAAAAATTCCGAGTAAAAAGGAAATCGGTGGATGTTGTAAATTAAAATACCTTGATGGCCGCGCGCCAACTACGTTCATTGAGGCGAGGGGAGTGTGGGCGGTCCACTGGCGCCTCTAGCGGTGAGTAGCGATAACTGATGGTTGCCTTCTGAGTTGAGTGTAATTACAGGAATCATACAGCAGTAACATTATTCATTTTGTATAAAATGCAGAATATATTTTAGTTCCAAATTTCCCTTTAAAACGAAAAACAAATGACATACAGTTATAGGAACGAATGTTAATAAAAAGTTATACAAATTTCGCAGCGTATAATATTAGCCCATGTAGAAGCAGGGGTGAAATTTATTTATAAAAACTCATTAAGCCGCATTCTGAACAACCGTGAGCTCCATAAGCAGAAGTTTTTCTTTTTACCTGCCTTTTAATAACGCTTTGAGTCACGTTATTATGCGGGGCACACCCTTTATAAAAACATGGGAACACTGAATAAGTGTGTGATTGCGGCCGCGGGCCAGAATAAAAGCAAATGCATTTCATTTGAAGGTGGACCCGAGGGGAAGGGGGGTTGCGAAGTTTTAGGAGTTGGATATTTTCGAATTCACGTAAAGCTTCGTAGATAACCTGCAAACGCTGTAAAATTAGTCTAATAACACGTGCTACGAGAGAAATAAAAATTAAATAGAACGTGTTCAAAACTATAGTGCCTACAGTATATATAGGATTATTTTTTAAGCTTATCATCAAAACAAAAAAAAAACTTTATTATTATTTTTTTCAATTCAAGGACTTTTAAGTTAATCATTATAGATATTGTTTTATATTCAAATAGATTCACATTTCACTCCCATAACATAACTCATTACAAATGCTTTGATATCGAAGAAAAATGTTAATTAAATTCGTGTGTGGGCAAACATTCGTTTTTAAGTGAGTATTCACGCCTGTCATCTCAGACATTTCTTTCTTTTACATCAAAGAAACTTATGTAAATTGATTATTTAAAAAATGGCGATTGTTTAGAGGTTTTTGTTGGATAAACTGAACATTATCTCAACACCAATATTTACTTTTATTTATTTTCTTTGTCACAATAAAATTTACCTGTACCAATGCAGCAGTGTGTCGAACGTTGGCAAGCTTTAATTAAATAAATATTTAAGGGATATAGGGTAAAATTATATCCTGGAATTAAAAAAAAAACACATTTTGTCATATTTTAACACAAACCACCAGACTATTACAAAGATTTCTAGACAAAGTTAATATTGAAGACGCTGAGGAGCGCATATATCACGGGATCTCTTCCTGTGGTAATATTTTTCAGTGTAAACATCGGGTTGCAGGCGTTATGACGCGTGCCCGAATAGTTTGTCTCTGACCAACTTCCGGGGTCAGCACTGACGCTGGGAGGTACTTCCGCTTCAGATCTATGGATTCGACATTTTATTTCTTTGTTAAAGGTTAGTTAGTTCTCGGGCGTATTGTTTATTTAAACTAGGATTCAACTATAAAAGAGTTTGCAATACACTTACCACAATTCTTCACAACTTTGAACACTGGATTATTTCTTAATAGACAAAAGCTAAAAGTAATATCACCTCGCAAAGCCTTTAAAAACTACATGTATTACCTTAGATTTCCAAGGTATACAAAAGCCTATAATTCTAAGTTATTTTATTGCAACTTTGGGAACAATTTTTAGAAAGTTTTACTTTTGTCCAAGACGAACGTTTGTCATTCCACCTATAAAATAATATTAGTAAAAGTTGACCACGAGTTTGGTCGCAAACATAAAACTCACAAAAGGTACATTTCGTGGGGAGTGTCCCTGCGGGGGAATATTGAGCATATTATTATGTAAGAACATGCCCGGACCTTTATGATCACCTCGCCTTTCACGGGGCCTAGGGTTGTCTGGACAAAAAAAAATACCCCAAGTTATATAACCTTATAAACATATGTTTATAGTTAATGGTAACACAAACAGCTTTTTAACTATTTGTTTCTGGATTTAATTATGTATTTACTACATTACTAACGAAAAATATGGTTAATGAATTCAATTAAATTTGTCAAAGAAGAGAATTAATTAATAATAAGTCTTAAATAGTGTTTAAACTAAACATTACTTTCAATGATATTTAGTTTTTTTTTTAACTCAATTCTTGAAACGGCTCTATCAATGTGGCAGCCCTACATGCACGGAAGTGAAGTCCGCGGATTCTTTATATTTATATTCACCTTGTCGCAAGTCCAGCAGATTTATTCACTTCTTTAGAACGTGCGCACTGACCGTGTCCGCTGTCCCTTTGCTACGCCCAACCTTACGCACTGTGCACGTCAATGCAATAATTTATTTAGTTACTTTAAACATACCTACAATTTTCCGATTTATAGAGCAGTGTTGGCCTAGTGGCCTCAGCGTGCGACTTTCATCCCTGGGTTCGTAGGTTCAAACCCCACCTATGCTCCAATGGACTTTCTGTCTATGTGCCCATTTGCGACTCGCTCGTACGGTGAAGGTTGTTAAGAAAACATTGTTAAGAAACCTTAGCCTTAGACCCAAAAGTCGACGGCGTGTGTCAGGCACAGAAGGTTGATCATTAGCCTATTAGAAATTATCACGGAACAGATTCAGAAATCTGAGACCCAGACCTAAAAGGTAATAAATATGTATAAATAAATAATTGGGCGTTAATTCCTATGTGCTCAACTAACTTAAAGGAGATTCCCGAAGGCATTTTTTATTCAGCCATAGACAATTTCGTTGGTCATATAAATATCAAAAAGAAATCGTCGAAGTCGCAGTGAAAGTAAGAAACTGAATCAGGGCGTTTACGAGTACCTAATAAAATAACAGTAATATTAATCGTTGCGTTTTAACGTACATTAAGTAAAGCAGCTCAATCCCGTATGATATGTGTTGCGGAAAATTTTGTTTTTGGCCGAACCCGCGTTGACAAATGTAGTCGTTGTAATGTAGAGACCACTAGTATTTCACCCGTGTGCTATTTGTTTATTTTACATTATTTATTACGCTTTATTTTTTGGCATTAACTCTCTGTTCAAAATGCATTTTCTAATTTCAGTCTTTTAAGATTCTGTTTGTTACTGTTACGATACTTGTCGCATTTCAGTTTTGATTAGTCAAAGGTGGGTAACGAAAGTTAGCTATAGCCTTAATAACATTAATAGATTCTAATCTAAACAACTTAACGAATATATTTCGCACTCAGGGAACGTATCTGCGCAATTGTTTGGCGCAAAAAGTAAAAAATACTTCACGAATTCGTTAATTAAGTTTGCAATAATTTACAAAAACGGGCTCTCGTAACAAACGGGCATAAGGCTCACCTGATGATAAGTGATACTGCCGCCCAAAGACACTCACTTTTCCAGAGGGTTCGCAAGTGCATTGCCAAAAAAAAAGTATTTAGATGTGAAAACTAAAAAAAATTGTAGTACATAAATGCAAGATATATTTTTATTAAACCTTCATACATTACGTAATTGCTTTCCACTTCAAAAGGCCCAAAGGCGTGAAAACCCCATATATCCTATTAGAATCCCAAAGAATATAACTACGATCCATCATCTATAGTTTATCGTACTAATACCCCATCAGTCAGGGTTCAATCGACCCCAAGTAGAGGTCCAATGCCCCGTGCATACGCGTAATCCCTATTATACCTGCACCTAACGGGATTTTCATTTGCTTTTGCGTCCAAATTCGTAGGCTGATTTCGTTACCCTGTTACACATAGTACATTTCATTAGATATTAATTATTAGAATCAACTATTTCGAGAAATATGTATGAAGTCATATTTTTTTTCCTACCAAGTATTTATTACATTTCTTTTCTTTCTTTTTTTGCATTGAGGCGCAAACTAGCTGCTGAGGTCTCTGGCATAATGCTAACCAGGGCCAATTACAACCACAGTACATACGCATTACACACTTAAAACGTAACTGGTTCTTTAAAAAAAAAAAAATTGTTATCTTTCATTTTTTTTTATTATTGTTATTTTGTGTGTCACTGTGTGTGTTTTGTTAATACTCATAGTTAATGTTATGTCTATCCCTAAAAGAAGGAATAAGTTTCAAAATTTGCGTACGAAAAATATAACATGAATTCCAACGCAATAATTAAGTGTGAATAAAATTAACTTAAAATTTCAATTAATTCTAAGTTCCTACTTACAGATTGGTAAGTACACAGAAATAAACTGTAAGAGTCAATTAAAAACATGGCGTGCGTACCTATATGCGGATTTGCAATTAAATCCATTAATTGTAAAAGGAGAAATCAAATATAGCAGCCCTTCATCCCCCGCGGCACAAACTATTGTTCGTTCAACTTTGAATTCTGTGCCCACCTTAGCTGTTTATTTTTGGGATTTCATAAGTAGCGGGCGCTGGCGGCGTAACGGTCATCCTGACATTATTGGGCCGTTTTTTTATATTTTATTACTTATTGTATTGCTTTGGGGATTACGGCAATAAAGGTGATATAAAGGACATCGAGATTGTAAAAGCTTGACAATTAATATGAGGATATTTTTCACTTTTTATATGTTTTTTATGTGCTTTAACTGTTGTTTGGAGAAAATGTTATAGGCGCTTTCTTACCCGATGTATACAAGCAAGTACACGTCTACAGTTAATGAAGCCTTTAATCAGTAGCGCTACAACCTTATTGGGTCTGGTCCTCAGATTTCTATATCTGTTAATTGATCATTTGTCAATCTAATGGGCTAGTAGGTGATCAGCCTCCTGTCCTTGACACACGCCGTGTTTGAGTCTACCGTTTGAGTGAATGTTAAATGCGCACCTAGAACGAAAGCCTATTGATGTACAGCCGGGGTTCGATCCTACGACCTCGGGGATGAGAGTCGCACGCTGAGGCCAATACTGCTCTATAAAGGTAAATAAATAAAAGAAAATCTAATTTCCGAAAACAAATCCTGTTCATCATTAAGTACTTGAAGTTGAAAGTTTACCTATCGACTTACAGATTATCATTTTACCCGAAAACTCATTAGGACGCGACAATCTTCATTATTTACCTCACTCTAATTAATTCCTTGTCATGGTTTTTGCGTTTGAATTATCATCAGCTGAAAAGGGATAGATCATGGGCCAGATAATGAGATGGAAGGAGACAGGTAGTTGTCTCGACACCTGATTAACATCTTTTGGCAATTAGGTAAGCACACAAAACTCCACCCCTGTTCTGTTCCCCTGGTAGGTGATACTTAATATTCGCTCGTAAATTACTTGAAAACTTACTGCCAAGGTAGTAAGTACTATAGATTTAAATTTAAATGCACTCGGTCGTCCTGATAACGTTCACTTTGAGAATGAATTTATGTTCTAGAGGCGGAATCGTTCTTTGTTTGATGTTTTTATTTACAAGACCAATCTTTACTTCTTATGTAAACTCCCATTAACCATAGATCGTAATCTGTATGAAACACAGACGTACACTGTACTTTGATGTATAAATGATGCCTCTTTTAAATGTATTACTATATCTTCATAAATGATTGTAAAACCATTGAAATCATGAAATTAAATGTTTAATTAAAATAAAACTCACCGCATTACGATGTGACCTTTCAGCGAGATGTGAAAAAGTTAGCCGATTGAAAAAGGTTGGCAATTTCGGAAATTCCTACCAAATTGACCGTGATGACCGATTTTAAATTAAATTCAACTTTTTCTGCAGATTAACAGTGTTACCTATCGAATCATACATACTGAAAGTTTAAAAAAAAACATTAAACATTACTCACGTTATACCTATTCGTACATAAGGCGTTAAAGGACGTAGGAAGGCCTCTTATCTCTCGTAAAAAAAGCCTGTATTAATATCTCAGAACACACCTATACTTGAAACATGGCCGTTTTGAAAAATTAGGGGAAATGCAGCGAACAATAATAGCGACAAGAGTTAGGAAATTTAAAATCCACGTTGTGGAGTAGGCATTTACAAAATAATCCTAGTAGAAGTGGAGAGTGTTCAGAGGAGTTCTTCGGATTAATACATTCGGCTGAGTTTCATCATCGGACGTCGAGGCAGGCAATACGAAATTCCAAATGTCGACTTCCGTGGTTCCACAACTGAGCGTTTTCTAAGGCAGTTTTTGCCGCGCACCACCACTATGTGGGATCAGCAGCCGGAAACGCAGAGTTTTTTTATAATTATTTTTTATAGAATTCAGAGTGTCCATAGGCGGCGGTATTACTTAAGATCACATGAGCCTTCTGCCTGTTTGACCCCTGTTCTATAACAAAAATACAAAAACGAATGATATTTGATAAATTCAATCGATTTCTGATTTTACAGTAGTTCTAATGTTAGTTCTTTTTTGCTTTAAAAAACCATACAATTATTTTATTCAAAATCGACGTCATTTAATTTAATCGAATTTTGAACTAATTTGTAAACAGATTTAGGTACCATATCCAACATTTACCACGTTTATTTTTTACCTTTTTATCTCCAACAATGGCACTCGATATGATTGCCCCAGGCCGGGGGTAAATCGTTTAGAATCTGCCCCACGTGCCCCGATGCCCGCGAGCGGTTTGACCGACAGATGTACGGGTGCTATTTAAATAGTTTTTTGTTTGCAATTTCTGAATTATTTCGCCACTTGAGTTTTTAATCACTGGCTTGATGTACTTGAAGCGGTTTTTGTCTCTTTATAAAACGTTGTTTGTGAACCCATGCGTTCTATACCGTATCCCTAATAGACAGTAGGTTTGTAGATCATCAAATTAAATGTGGTTCAAAGTAATAAAGAGGTATCATCTAAACAGCGATAAGAGAGGAATTGGACAGAAACTGGTTGATAAGAAAGATGAGATCGAAAGACTATTTTATTATATATATTTAAAATAATTTATTAATCGTTTTTATAATTCATACAAATAATATACCTATGCCACAAAAACATATAATGTCAAAGTAAACGTTTCAAATAATGATACACGGGATAGAACATACAACAACCAAAGACGGAATCTAATCATGGAATTGGCCAAGTTCAAAAATGTCAAACTTCCCAATATTCCGAGAAAACTTAATTAAACTGTCAAGAACCACAAAATTACTTTCCACGCACCTGATCTCGAATTAGTAGGTAAAAGGTATGGACAGACATTCGACAAACTAGATTATGTCACCTCCATCAAAGTCCACGGTGATTGATGAGGTGTTTGAGCAAATGAGACAAGGTACGAAACACTTGTTTTGCTAAAATGAATCCTACAGTCGTCGAAATAAAAGCAATTGATCTGCAAGTTGAGGACGTGCTTTTTCTGGTTGCTAATCTGTTACCGAAGTACATGGAATTTGAGGGATGAACAGTTTTATACTTGTTGAGATAGGTATATATTAAATAGATATTATTAAATCTAATATATCTTCAGTTGCCTATGTAATAGGAGAGTATACCTGATATACATAAAGATTTTTGCAGACAATGGCAGTGACTAGATTTGATGTCGGCAATTATCATTCCGGGTTACTTATTTGAACGGAAAATTATCAAAGAAACAATAAACGCAACTGGGAAATGCATATACTAGGTCATTAGAGATAAAAAGTTCCATGGCGTCTACATAGTTCTGTTCGTGCATATATCACGCCCGTGGCTATCTTGTCCAGTAATTACGGCCTCATTAATCACGCACAAGTGCGCCGTCCGCGGCTAATTAGCTCTTGAGGAATGCGCCGGCATAATGTACGAGGAAGGTAGCTTTGTCCGGCTATTCTTGGATTGTAACGCTTACGTTTCGCTTGCAATGGCTCGGTATTATCGTTTATGGCTTGGGAATGCTGTTTAAACTGCTGTCGAACTAAATAACCCCGGCTTTGAAAATTAAGAGCGATTTCCAGTGTAGAACATAATATACTATTACAAATATATAGGAAAATGCGGTAAGTGGGGTATACGTCTAGCACGTTTTCGTATAGAAGAATTAAATATTAGCCAGAAGTTTTTCTAATGAATGACCGATGAACAAAATAGGTAAGTATTATAAACCAAGGATATCACGATTAATATAACATCTCAATTCTATTTAAATTATATATAAAAGTAATTATATAATATGAGCAACAGACCTTGCAGTTGAGCCAGTTTTTGCCGCGCACCACCACTATGTGGGACCAATCAAAAGGCTGGCAACGCAGTCGCGAGCCCTCTGGCTCAATGCCAGTCCATGGGCGGCGGTATCACTGAACATCAGATGAGCCTCCTGCCCATTTGCCACCTGTTCTATAAAATAAATGACCAATTCATAAAAAAACTAACCCCATCTTGTTGCACTGTTTTAAATACAGTACACGTCTGTTTTCATCAGAGCGTATATACAAAAACTACTCAGAAAGAGTTGAGAGATAGTTTTAGTTCTTATGAATAAGGGAGATATAGTTTACTGGTTAAATCTGAGCTGGAAATTTGAACAGCATAGCATACATAGTAACTACTCGGTCATAAATAGCGAATTGTGAATGCATAAATTCCAATCAAAAGTAGCCGTGTAATGAATTTCTTCTAATTAAAGTAACATATTGTTCATTATTTATAGCACAAGACAATGGCGCAGGCGCATGTTCTTAGAAACGCACATTTAGATCACCTATGTCCATCTCATTATTATTAATTATGCACAATATGTCTTAATAGTTCTGAATGAATCTTCTATTATTTTTAGTCCTATTATTATCATCTCTTTGAGAAAGTGTCAATCCAGCGAAGGTCTATCTATTGTACATATGAAATTCAATATAAGGCAAAAACTGCCTTAAGAAACGGTCAGTTGCGAAACGACGGACATCGAGGTGATACGGATGGTATTTTGTATTCTGCATTGACGTCCGCTGCAGGTATTAGTCCGAACAACTCCTCTAAACACTCTCCATGGTAAATGCGATAGAAGATGCAGAGAGACCCCACATCTCTACGCAACGCCAAGGGATCAAGCCGCATAGAAAGTTAGTGGTCGTTGACGATTCGAATCGCTCTTCTGTTATTATTTATTATAAAAAATGCACTATAATGTGTTAGATTTGGGAATCCGTTTAAGTAAAAAATACCTGTGTCAGGGTTCCCAACTCTTCTATAACAAACTTGTTAATTCCATAACATTTTTTTAATGTTTATGTCACGCTTGAGTGCATGAATGTGTGGGTGCATGTGAGGGAATGAGTGCGTGTGTGTGTTAGGTCTCAGGAGCATCTCCAACTCTGCGTAAGGTGTGCTCAGAAGCCAGTCCATTTACTGTTTTCTTAGATTGTGGACGGTGAGCGGGTATATATTAAGCAGCCTGTTTAATTTATTATACCAATTGGTCATAATTGGTCTTTCAGAAGTTTGTTAGAAGAATTTCATTAAAAAATCTTCACCTAGGATTGCGTATTTGTCTATTTATAGTAAATATTTGATGTTAGTATTTGTTAAAGCCCCATTTTCTTATTCACAAAGCAATTAATCCACCTTGCCTGGCGCAGTGACTGGAACGTCTAGACGCGTTTAAAACGACCATCTCTCTCGATTACTACAACAATAACATTTAAATGTTAATACAACGACCACTTGCAGTCTCTTCGGTATTAGACAATTATACCAGAATAAAAACTGTTTAATGCGTCGTATAATGCAATATAAACTTTATTGCCCGGTAATACGGGGCTCTTACTTTTAGACGTGATAGGGAATTCTTAGTTTACGTACTTAACAAGGTGATATTGGAAAACCAAGGACTATTTATTGTGTTAGTAGATTATGAAAAGAGCAGTGTTAGCCTAGTGGCTTCAGCGTGCGGCTCTCATCCCTGAGATCGTTGGTTCGATCCCTGGCTGTGCACCAATAGACTGGAAATTGCTCGAACGATGAAGGAAAACATCTTGAGGAAACCGGCTTTCCATAGACCCAAAAAGACGACGGCTTGTGTCAGACGAGGAGGCTGATCACCTATTTGTTGTAGCGCCACTGATTTATTTTAGATTATGAATTAAACTAACTATGTCATATAATTGTATATGACATAGTAGAATTGTATAATGGTTTTAGCCAGTATTTTTAAATGAATACATAGACATAATTATTAAACATATTTACTGTTTATGTCGTAGTTGGAAAAACATCGAACACAGTGGGTAGATACACAAGCAACGACAACCGTTTTAGTTGTCGATAAAATCGCAATAGACGACACCCCACGGATGATTAATGTATTATTTATTGGGACTGAGTCCCTTATCGGCTGTATCGCGAGGGAAAGAATGAAAAGAGTAGGGTCTAAATAGCGATTCATGTTTTTTTTTTAGATTTTGGCTTTGATTACCTTAGAATTAGAAACTATCTCGTTATCCGTGAAAAATGTATCTATTTGTAGAATCCCTTCGAAGTGGCCAAATTAACTATGCGTTTAAAAACATACTCTAATAGTTTAGGGTTACATAAGATATAAAATCAGTGTTGGCCTAGTGGCTTCAACGAGATACTCTCATCCCTGAGGTTGAGGTTCGATCCCAGCCCGTGCACCAATGGACTTTCTTTCAATGTTCTTGTGTTCTTTTAACATTCGATGCTCGATGGGTGAAGGAAACCGGCTTGCCTTAGACCCAAATAGTCAAAAATCATGAAACAGATAGCTTTTAGCGCCACTGATTTATTTATTTTAAGATATAAACATTATATGGATGTATTGAAGAAGCACTGTCGCCGTTTCACTCACACAGTATACTTTTACAAATATGTTTTGATTGTTGAGTTACATAATATTCTAGAAATTGGACTTGGATTTTGATAAACACCTGGATGCATCGTATTTTCGTTATAACGTCTCCGTCAACGCAATGGTGGGAATTAATTTTATAGTACCATATATCGGTATACAAATTTAAATAACATACTATATTTGAGCATTAAAAGGCGATGATCTATATTAAATATTACTTTTGATAGTAATTGATGTTAATATTCCATCAAACATTTAAATTATATTCCGTTTCAAGCAATCCCTATAATTTTAATGTAAGTTGCTCCACCTGATTAAATCACAAAGGGTATAATTATAAAACTCGTTAATTACATAGGAATGGATCCGTGTTCTATTTTCACGGTCACAGCGGCCGCATCAAAGACTTAGGGGGTTCCCCTCTGAGTACGTTATACGTACGCATCTACTCTTAATATGTTATATACATTCGACTGTAGACTATGCTATACTGGTGAGTTCACTATGTAAACATGTAGATTGAATAGAAAAAAGTACCAACATATAATTAAGTAACAACGAATATTTTACTTCTTACAGATTTATACATTTTTTTTTAGAATAAGATGAAAGTATAAGCCTTTGTTATGACCCAGTACGTAATATTTTTTTATATTTTTTCATATTCAATATTTTTGAAAGTCATACTACTTGTTTATCGTAAATAAAGTGCCACTGTTATTCAGCGAATGTATAATGTAAGGGCCGCTCGCGTCAGCATCGCGACTCAACACCTGAGTACACTGCGCTCGTGGACCTGGGGGAATCGGGTTTAACCATGGAAATGGAATATTTTTGACGTGGGAGCAAATAACACTATTTATTTGCGTACGTACAAAAAATTTAAAATACTTTAATTACATTGACGTCGAGTGCGATAGGCGATTTAGGGAAATAAGAAAAGTTACTCCAAAATATTTGTAAATTTATTATTATTATTTAGAAGTAGCAAAATTTATTTAATCAATATACGTTTAAAAATTATCCATAATCTTTAAACTCAGACAAAATAAAATGTAATATTAAGGGGTTTTCTATAGCGGTTTTAGTGTTGTTCTTTCTCGGCTGGCTTATAATATAAATAAAGAAATATTTAATGTTTTCCAAAGGAAACATATTAAGCAAAAAGATGTATTTAGGAGCTAGTCCTATTATATAAAAGTCGCCTCTACAACATCAAAGCTTATTTTAAACAGATTCGATCCCGGTGTAACAGAGGGGTGAATAAAAGAAAAATTGACACAGGAACAATTACGCGGCATCTGTCGTGTCCTGACTCCTGTCCACCGTCATTCCACACACCAAACGAGAAACAAAATTAAAAAATAGAATTGGTGCCATATAACAAAAGAATTAACTTTTAATAAATATTGCATGAATATATTTATAAACACATAAAGTCGACACACTGGTGTTAATGTACATAGTAATATTAATATACAAAAAACTTTTAAAAGAAAAAGGGCAGTGTTGCCCTAGTGGCTTCAACGCGCAAATCTCATCCCTGAGATCGTAGGTTCGATTCCGGATGTGCACCAATGCCTTTCTATGTTCGCATTTAACACTCGCTCGAACGGCGAAGGAAAACATCGTGAGGCTTGCCTTAGACTCAAATTAACTTTTACAGTTATTTATTAAAATATAAATAATTAAACTACAAAAAACCAAACACAATAATTACCAATACTTGGATGGAAAAAGAGGTGTATTTATGTTATCAAATCCCAAAATAAACTAAATAGTTTTTGTAGTATTTTTCTCAATTTTGAAGGGTGCACAAAAATTGGTGACTGCGCTTTGTAATTACCTACTGTGTCTATTCACGATGCAGGGCGATACAATTTATGCTGATTGGATTGAGAACCGAATATATTAGAGGGACACATCTCATTATGACTCAGGGTAGTAAACTACAAGATAATAAGCGTTAGGATACAAAAAGATATTAAAACTTTTCCAGTAAAACTTGGAGTATTTTTATCTAAATATTTCAAATGGTTCGATATACAATCAAACCAGTAAGAAATAACTTATGAGGTGATCATCCTTCTGTAGCTGTATCAGCTAGCCCTCGTAATTGGTCATCGTTTTATGGAAAAGTATTATCAGCAAATTTAGAAAAGTCATTTGGTTCACAGTCGGGTTTCGAACGCAAGACAGGAGTTGGAATACGCCAAGCTACTACCAGAACACTTTCTTATTTATTATAAACCGCCAACTTAGTCGTTTTCCAAGATTAATCCTATATAAAACTTTAAAAATATTTTGCACCAAGGACTAGAGGTTTTATTGGTTGAATTCTCTCAACGCTAGTATAAAAATGATTTCCAAAGGGATGTTCATGTCTCTATCACGGAAACTATCAACTTTTATTAGATGATATTACGATACCTGCCCTGGCAGATAGCCAGACAATAAAACTAGTCTGGCAGGAACAAGTGCAGATATTTTTGTATGACTAGGTGAAAGGTCAATATGAAATTAATTATAGTTGAAAAATGTCTTGTGCATATTTGATTTAAAAAAAAATATGCTTGAAAATACTGAGAGTGGCGTGCAAGTAGACATTGCACGTAACCAGAAGCTCTGAAATTAAGAAGCAAAATTTATATAAATATACGAGTGAATGCTTAGAACTAAAAGTTTGGAACAGAAAAATTTCCTTATTACCAATAGGTGTACCGCCTTTTTAAAGACCTCTCCTCATGCAGCTTAAAACATTAATGGTATAATAGTTTACGATAGGTACCTTTTTTTAATTTTATCCTTCTGTATTTGGTACATAAGATTCAACCTCTACTCGTAGGCTAACGAATGTTGGGTGTTTTCATAATTTTATATCCACAACATAATAAACAAAACTGCTCGTCCCATTAATAAATTAACGATGACGTATAATTCATTGCTGTCATAAATTAAGCACGTAAAAATGGTGTAAATCAATGAGTGTTTATGACAAAGCACATGACGCTTAACCTTTACGGGAATCATAAAAGGTGTCATTCGTGTGCTTGAGATCTTATACACAACGGTTTTACGAAAAAGTTCGTTCCAACACATTTTATAATTAATACCCGCAATGGTATGGGTGCTATCCCGCCAGTCACAATTACTATACATAATAAATACGTACAAATAATGTATACAAAATATTGTAAAAACTATGTATTTTAAAAGAGTAAGTATGGAGTTTCTTGCTCATTCTTCCCCATATGAAATTACCTTTTGGAAGGGGCAACTGGTCATTTTTTTTAAATGTTTTTAACTTTGAAAAGTTCCTATTTAATAGGCCTAATTGAAAGAAATGATTTCACTTTGAATATTCTTTTAATATCAATTACATTGTTTAGTTTAGAAAGTCTTGTATTTGACTATGATTTATAATTATGTATTTAATAATTACGTACGGTAGAAAAACGATAAAAAATGGTAGACATAAATCGATTTTACTGTAAAAATTTATGCGATTAATATATTTTTTTTATTGAGACATAAAGCTGAGATCAAGGTGGTCAAACCGAAATGTAGTTCGTAGTCGTTTTGTAAACAATGAACTTGATATAAAAATTGCTTACTGTTATTTAATAGAGATTCATAAACATTTTGATAAATCCTCTAAATATACAAAGAAATCCCTTATTAACGCAAAATACTTTTTTTAAATGTTTATTTTTTACCCAATATTGCTTGTCATATGAAAATGTGAGTATGCTAAACAATCATAAAGTGTTTTGCTTTTCAAGCACAATGAAACAAATAATGAAACTCGAAACTTTTGTAAATTCGAACGTGAGGCACACACAAGTACATAAGTAAGGCTAATATAAGAGAGCCTTAAAAATACGGTAAGCGACAGAAATAATAACAAAATCAGCGTATAACAGCTGTGAGCGAACGTCCGGTTTGAAAGAAGTTAGTTGCGCTGCAGGTTCTCGGTAAAAGTACCGGAATACACGGACAATATTTAGAAGCACGGGGCGAAATATACTAAAGGAGCTGTTAATTTTAAGTAACCCTTTTATAACATATACAAAATAGATCTTTGTAAATAATATAGACTAGTGGAAGCATGCCACAAGTATGAAGAATGTCACATAAAACAACCACTTAAGAACCACTAAATACAACACATTAAGTCACTACAGTGTTGAAGCTGGTTTTATCACAAAATTCTATCATTTTTATCTGTATTTAACACGATATAAAGCGTGTCGAGGCAGGAGTATCAAAAAATTATTTAATTTAACGTTAGTACAGACAAGTAAAGCAGCAGTTGGCCTAGTGGCTTCAGAGTGCGACTCTCCTCCCTGAGGTCGTCGGTACGATCTCCGGCTGTGCAACAATGGACTTTCTTTGTATATGTGCGCATTTATAATTCACTCAAATGGTGAAGGAAAACATCGTAAGGAAATCGACTTCCCTTAGACCTAATTCGACGACGTGTGTCAGGCACAGGAGTGATCACCTACTTGCCTATTAGATTGACAAATGAACATGAATCAGATACAGAAATCTGATGCCCAGACCTACGATTGTAAAGAAGTTAATATACTCCTTCGAACTCAATATGTAAACATTCGCGTTACAATAAATAAACAATTTAGAAATCGTATGAGCTTTTGAAAATTTCCTTTCCTATATAATAACCTTTCGAAATGATAAAGGCACTTATACGAAGTAACAACTCAATAGAGATCCAAGTACAGTCGATATCAAAATTGCCACGTGTCGGAGGCGCCAGGTGCTCCGACCGCACAGTTCTAAATTTAACGTCTTTATTTGTATTCGACTGTACTCCATGTTTTTACTCGCAAACTCCTCTAATTGGAAAGTGGCGATTCTAAAATAACAAGATTTATTTACAGATTAAATACGGCTTTAAGCTTTTACGTTCTCTCGTATTCCTGAGCTGTACCGCACCTGGCTTTTTTCATATTTAAGTTCATTTACCGGTGTGTGTATTCCCGAGGGGCGACTTTACTGTACCTAAGTGTATTAAAACTGCAAAATACAACAAGCCAAATTGTACGTTATCTTAAATAAAAATAAGGAAAGCCAGCCCCGAATTTCTGAAACTTAAAATACCAAAACTTCACGGCAATTAAACAAGCCAAAAGATAGGACATTAATATTTGATAACACAATTAATTTACCAGAGGTTTCTCGTAAAATTTTCAATTTGCTTGCGAAAGTTTCACCTGATAACTCCGGCCGGGAGGACCAGATAAGATGAGGAGGTAATTAAATTGTACCACTTACAGAGGTACGCAATTATAATTTTGTAATTCACTTTCTTTAACTTTGATGTATCTTAAAATTATTTAATGGCGCTTATTAAACTTTGCCATGTTATATTTAGTGTTCTGGTTGTAACTTTGTAATTTTATTAAAGTGAAATTTATAAATATAAAATACATATATTGTATGAGTACAATTTAAAAAAAATAGATTTGTGTTGTTTTCATATGATATTTCCAAGGACATTGGGAGGCCCCTTTTTTCGATCGAATCACGTTTCAAGTCTAAAACAGTTTTCGTCGGGAATTGAATGCAATAGCTTCCAACTTTAAGGTCATATACGTAACGTATCTACTAAGTCAAGGTATTTGTAGAGTGAAAAACGTGAGAGGTATTATTGTGATTTCAAGAAGACAGATAATCAATAATTCCTAATTCTCCGACATTCTAAAATACCTACACAAGTTTGTGTTGTTTAATTTTAAAAGTGTTTACTTTTCACCTACATATATTATTATGAATAGCCAAGAATGAAAAACATCGAAATAGATATTGAAAACAGCAGAAATTACGCACGCCGTACGTGTGTGACGTGTAAACAAACATACATGGAGAAAGACTATACAATAATGTAATATGAATGCCATGTTGCATATATATAAGGAACATTTATATCTAAGCAGAAGCAAATACTTAATACACCACACGATTGTCTCGTACTTGTATAAAACATTAAAGCAATCCTAACATTTAGTAATGTTTTTTTCTTGTTTTAATTTTCTTGTGTCAGGAAAACAATAGTATGTTTCATAAGTTGAACAATAAAGATTTGACTCGACTGATAATAGTGGGTATTTTATAATGTAATTCAGTTCAAAATACAAGTTTCTTCTAATTTTAATTAAAAAATATATATTTTTATAACTGTACGAAAAATATATATTTGTATGTCGATAAGTTTTCCGTGACATCCCATTACAATGAAACAATGTCTAAATGTTGCTCCGAATCAGGCAAATCGTGACAAAAATACATTTTTTGGATACGTATATTAAATGTACAGAAGCACAATATAAATAAAACAACATTAAAAAGAGATTTGGTTATAGGTATGATCACAATAGGTTCCCTATGAGACCATTATCTATTTGCAATTAAACTCGTTTCTATGCACGTGTAGCAAAAGATACAAATTGAAAACAGGAAGACAACAGAAGCAACAAACAAATTCATTTGTCCCGATCGAAATGCAATTAGACAGCAATCATTCACACCTAGGCTAAATACAACAACTGAGCACGCGCTAGGCACGCAGTCCGGCGCCGTCTACAGACTCTAGCATCTCAAGAGGAGGTCTATTTTATTAATTTTAAAAGAATTTGTTAGAATAGAGATTCTCCTTAATGGATGTAGTACCACAAGCGTGTCGCTCGCAGCTGTTACCTTGAACAAGAATATGGTTTCATCTACATAGGCCTTCTAAAAGACTACGCACAACAAAGTTAACGAAATAGTTTGTTTAGATGATACAATGAAGGAGATACAACATTATGAGTAGCCTTGAGTAGGTCAAGGACAAATGAAAACCCCAAGAAGAGCTGCAATTTACGTAGCATTCTATAAAGCCACTGACTTCTGCAATACTAAATAGTACATCTATATAGAAGATGGTAGGAGGTATATCAAATATATGGTACATGTTCAACAATCTTACATCTATAAAGTACAAGCATGCAGAATGCTGTCCTGCGTAACGGTCAGCTCGCATCGACGACAGCGAGGCGGTGACGATTTATCGCGCGAGGTGCCTTTCGAAAGGTGAGCCCTGAATTAAATCGATCCATTCACTCACTTGATTTACGCACCGATGTATTTTCGATCGCCATATATTTACTATCGACTTCACATTTAAATGCTACGATTGCTAATGTACCTAGATTATTTATTTAAATTTATAAATAATGTGCCCGTTTTCCAAAGACCTACGCATAGACAACCTTTCTCTCAACATTTATCATGCATATAAATTCTACTGCAAGCTTATGCAACATTCTGGAATAATATGGTAAATTATGTATAATCATGACGTCATCCTTCTCCAGTTTTGTACAGATACACAGATACCTTGTACTGTGGGGAAAGTGAGCAAGGGTTTGATAAAAAATGTTGACTGCTAATCTTCAGTCAGGATTCAGTTCCAAACGCGTTTAATAAGTTCAATATGTTTAATAAGTTAATTAGCTGTGACGACAAAAGAAAAAAAAAGTAATTTCATAATTAGTTAGTCTCCTTAAGTTAGTGTGACTTCCTGATGGACGAAACACCTCAAAACCTATGTTCGAAAATCCCATTGTGAAATAAATTAATTTTGTTTAAAATAAATGAAAGAAGTCACTACGTTTTAAAGATCACGAAATACCTTATATTAAACTGAAATAATGTACAAACGCGTAGATTTTAAAACCGTTCTTTTGTAGCACTATAACCTGCCGACAGACAAACTGACAAAACAATTAAACGGCCCAGGTGCAGACGTACGCTAATAGTGGAATAATAAAACGTAATCATCGTTCTTTCCGCGAAGAAAAATAAATATATTTAGAATGAAAACAAACACGGCTGTGAATTACCTGTTGGTTTTAGATAAATGTTTGATGCGTTTGCGCTCCAACACGGTGTACTTTGATTTTGATACTTGAACTCAAAATAAAATTAGGTTCAACTATGTGTATATCTAAAATAATATAAATGTCTAAAATGTTTGACAGTGATTGCAGGAATCTAATACGTTATAAATAGTTCATGAAAAGTTAAGAAAAAGTGATGGCCTAGTGGTCGGAGACCAGTAGGTCGGCCCAGATACCGCTTGATCGACAGATTGGCGGAGGACGTGCTGCTGCTGAAAGCCAGCAATTATCCGGACCTAGCACAGGACAGGGAGCGTCGGAAGATTCTCATTTCGGAGGCCAAGAATTTTGTGGGTCTCAGAGCTAGCAAAGTAAATAGTAAGAAAAAACTAGGAAATATAACACCACACAAAAACAATTATCACCAATTACAATCATCACGAATCTGACACAGAAATTAATATTAGCTTCACAACTTGTTATATGTATGTCTCTATACCCAAAATATCATCCTATTATAAAAGTATCAAAACTAGTTTCGTTTGAGTAAATCCGGGCCATGTGTTTTATGTTTGTTTCTCGGCAGTGCGATCAGCATTACCTGCGCGCACCTCTTGTATTTTTATTCGATCTATTTCTACAGCGTTTAACGTTATCGGTTACTTTATATTTTATTAGTTCTGCGTGTGCGCATTACGGCTTTATAGCTATGGTTAGGTTAAAAATAGCGAATTAATAAAGATTCCATATTGATTTCATCATTTTCCGTAAATATGTTTTACTTATTAGCCGGAAACAGTTGTTTTATAGATATATAACTGTACTGTGCCGGTGGACCGATCACATTGCACGCGTTGGTAAAACGTAAAGACAGATGGGTCCAAAAGACCCTTACTTGGCCCAGTGGGAAGAAAAAAAGAGAGACGCCCACCAGAAACCTGGGAAGATGGAATAAAAGATCTTTAATTCGAAAATGGAAAATGGTGTCGAGGATAAGAAACAAGTTAAAGAATTTGGAGCACGCCTTTACTCCGTCGGAATTCATGTAGTAATGATAAACATAATGACATGGACTTAATGTAATCCTGATTATATACTCGAATAAAGGATATTTTTATAACTGTTAAAAAAACAATATTTATATGACAGGAGCTCTTTTCTGTTTAGAACTGGAAACCAAAATAAACCGCGTTGGAATTAAATTTCACCTGCTTTATACTCAAAAATAAGATTACTGCTAATGCGGGACACTTGAAGGAGGCAGTTATAACCCTTAAAACTTTAATACGTTACCAGTGATGCTACGATTTCTTTACGATAAAGTTTTAAATATCTATGAGATATCATTAAAAATCATCATTTAAAATTAGTACTAATTATACGGGAAGGTATAATTACTTGAATTCTTCATATGATTATTTTGAAATAAGTTAAATTTTTATGGGACAGAGGGCAAATGAGCAGGCTGGTCCACCGCCGTCCATAGAGACCTGCACCATAAAGGGGTTTTCAAGTGTTTTGCTAGTCTTTAAAGTCTGTGTCCCTTGTCTTGAAAACCCCTAAGTCATGATGGCTTTATAAAGTAGTGATACGATGGAAATTCACATTATGCCTTGACGTCCAATGGTCGTAATATGTAGCCACACGTAATAATCCGAAAAGTTTTTCAGAGAAATACACAATTTTTTGTATAATTTTTACATATGTCATCTTTATTCAAAAGTTCTACATAGTTTATCGGTTCCAACGTATATATGCGCGTGTAAATTATCGATAAAACCAAACAACACTAGCCGCATTAAGGTTGTCGCAAAATGAAATTATACAAAGAGTCAAAGATCCGCCTCCACACTTGCAATAATACACTGTTAATTTTCTTCAAACACTCGTTAACTCTTGCTTACGATAAATAGGCTTTATTTCACAAGCAATAGGCTCTCTAATCCGCTGCATGTGTGCTGATATTCTGACAACCTGTTTCACGAGTCGGTAATCTCTTTTATCTTAAGGTGACAAGCTGCGGTTTATTATTTCTGCTGAGATATGTTGGTAATTTCCTTTAGCTTTGTTACGTAGAGTATGGAAATTAATAATGTCGCGGTGTTATTTTTGAATATTTTCTTTTGTTTGGCATATGTAGGATTTCTTATAACTCAATAGAAACTTCTATTACGTATAAAAGAGTAATACAGATGCAAATACTTACAATTAAACCAATTGAAAAATTGTTAATATTGTAGGAATAAATCTCTCTTTTCAGTGGGTAGCTCATATCTGAGCGTCGTAGGCAGCAAGGAATCATCTGGAGTGTCCACTCCTAGATGTCCATCTATTTCCACCGGTTTCTGTCCAGCGTCTTTCTTATGACAGTGTTTAGTTTTGAGGACTGAGTCTTTCACTTGATCGGTCCATCTGGTTGGTGAACGGCCACGTAATATTTGTACTCATCGCCTCTGCGCATCGTATGGCCGAAATAAGATAAACTGTATTATTGTAAATCTTTTATTAATACATTACTCAATGTATTAGATCTGATATATCTAATATGGTTATAGAATCCTTATTTCTGATACAATTTAAAAAACATACACGGAAACATTAAAATACCTATAATTAATATATTTGCACCAATAAAAAAAAACGAAGAAACAATAATAATGAATAGTAAGAAGTTTTTAATAATTTTTATTATTACTTTATAGGTTAAGAAAATTGTACTGTTTACTTGATTGTAATCAATAAAATTATTGGCCATTTGCGCAATTATATAATTTAAGAAATAACACACTACTCCAACGAGAAAGGCCACCTCCTAATAGTAAAACTGTTCAGACCTATAGGATATTAGACATTTGAAGTAAACGGGAGTTTGAGATGTAAAAAGCAGATCACACAAAAAAGAAGCTCCTATCAAAGACATTTGATGTACCAACAAGACTGAAATATTGACACCGTCTTAGCGCAATGCGTTAACCTGTTGAATTAATAGTCGATTAGTCTTCATTACGGCGGCTTAAACCAGCTTCGCGCTAATAGTAACTAATAGTCATGTTATTACCGGCTTACGACTTGTCACTGTACAAATTAGTCAAACTACTGCGTTTGTAGTCGGCGACGAGAGCAGGTGCTGAACAAATATTATTTATTTGCGGTTGATCTGCTTTTTGATGTGCGAAAGTCTACATCGATCTTCCGTATAAATAGATTAATAAGAATTACCAGTTTACTTTTACTAACCGCTATCCTAAGGCTGAGTAGACTCACTGCTTCCAATTATACCGATTATAGTATTGGTTTAGTAGATTTTGGGCCAAATATATACCGATTTTTTAATAGTACCGATATACTAGGCCTATCTCTTTTTCTCTAAAAACTAAATTACAAATCAGCTATATGCTTTGTCTAAGACACTCATAAATGGACTCAAAATTCTTACTTTACTTGTACAGATTCATCTTAAGCAAAATGTATCAACTATACATTTTGTTTGTTAAATCTAGAACTGATTTACATTACACCCAAATTACAAAAAATTTATTATGTACAAAAACATATTTAGAAACAACAAATCCTCCAACTAATAACCGCATTTTGCTAATTTAATTTACCTGCTCTGGGGTTGCCATAACCCATATGTACACACGTAAATAAAGACCGTTTTAATATAAAGTGGCAACACCTTTACGCACAGCGGCGGCGCTATTACGGACATTCGTGTTAACGATATGGCAACATTAAATACAATGTTTGCGTAGTTCCGTCTACGCTTTCGTTAGCTTTATATTTTTGCAGCTATGCGGGTATTATGCTACTTTTATAAGTGCTTCTTATAAATTAAAATTCATTGGAAGTAAAATAGGTAAATTATATTATGAAAATGGATTAAAGAACGAGGAGCCACGAGGTCAGCACCTAAATAATGGTGCAGGAAGGTTAAGCATTATGCGTGAAGAAAGGAAAGTAGAAAGTGAAAAGATATCAGACAATTAATGATTGGAATATTTTCATCAAACGACACTCGACAGGAATTCAGAGACAGGGACAGGATGTTGACAAAGCAGCAAACGATAACCTTAACAATGATTTTGATGATGCGAAAGCACGACCAAACCTAAACAAGACCTGAAGATAAGCTAGTGAAGATGATTTATAATGTTAGCTTTGCTAACTTCATAAATTAGTTTGTTGACATTAGCCGTTTATTCATTCTTAAGACATCCTATAAAAAAAATCTTCACTACTCAACTTCAAAATTGCACAACGAAACAAAACTATTAACGGTTAGACTTCTATACTTAACATGCAGACTGGAAACAAACACCGACCATACCACATCATACACAACGCAAACCTACATATAAGCAATCTAAAAAATGCACATTCTTTGTCCAACGCTTTTTCTTCTTCCGAAGCCCTTTCATCTTTAACCATTTTCTTAGTGACATAATTTTCAATAACGTTTTAATCTTACACAACATCTTGTCAACCTGTGCTATGCTGATACATAAAATATTCTTATTGTGCAACATTAGTTTGATTATATATGTAGAAATTAAGTATTTAATTAATATTGTCAAGTACAGTTAACATATCAAAAGGAAGGAGTGCCCATGGGGTCTAGTGATTTTACCCTCCATATTGTGTATAATAAAGTTTTTTATTCCCGGTTAATTTCGACATTAGTCTATTTTTTAAAGGCTTGTGCTTGTTTTTTCCGTTTAATCGAACTGAGGGCCGCTCCAACCAGTGCCTGTAACAACCAGTGCCAGCCCTTCGAATTTGTGATAAACAAGTTACGACATAAATGTACAATGGCAGCTGACAGAAATATAAACAGCTTTGTTCAAAAGTATATGTTTTGTAAAGCTGGATAGTTGCCTCAGTGGGATAATTGTAAGTGTTTTATGCATTTATTTTTAGGTGTGCCAAATTCATCGCAAGTATCAAATTAAAATAAAGTGTGGTGCAACGCCATAAGCTGGGCGGTAAGTGATTCAATGAGATGTTTAAAACTTGTACAACTTTTGAAAACAATTGCATGTGGTATAAAATGAATGCAAATTCCAAAGTTGATTTTTATATTGTTTCTACTTTTAAGATAAATATTAATATTGTATGTATTAATAACTTAGCTAACCTAATATTTGGAGGCAAGTTTTCTTATATTTTTAGTATTAAAGCATAAAATTTAATAATATTGATAAATACTCAATAAAAGATTGAAGCAAATAATAATATTTTTTATTAAAATATCATTGTATCATTTCATGTCATCTGTGTCACGTCTACGCGATGCAAGTAATTTTGGGGGTATTTTTTACAAAAGACAGCTATCCCTTTTTTGAGAGCTCTAAGAAATAGGATTGACTCAAAACCATAGTTGATGTTCACAAAAATAGATATGATCGATTAAAGACATTTTGAATTACATTTTACAAAGTGGGGCAAATATCCGACTTTTAACTTATATGGTTGAATAGGGGCATCCTAGCTTGAAGAGTCGTAGTTTTATCAGAATTTAGAAATTTACTTATTTGACGTTAATTTAAATAAAACTTTTAATAAAAAATACATAACCCGGCTAACATCATTAATTACTAATTAGATACATATAACAAAGTATTGTTATAACGTTTAATTAAAGTAACTTTTATAATATGAATGTTTATGAAAAAAGACCTTAATTAGGTAAATAAACATAGATATATTTTTGATTGCTAAGCATATTAGGTTTAACCGCAAGGTTAAGTTAATCACAAAAACGCAACAAGTAATGAAATATTCAATGGTAACCAATTTTCTGTCTTACCTATACTTACGATCTTAAGTAAAATCTGAAACTGAGAATGTGCACCTACGAAGTTCATTTCTACTGTAAGTTACTAATGGCGTCTAATTGCGCGGTGTTCCGCGCTGCCACCGTGTGTGCCGCGCTTTATAGTTCTGGCGGGAAATCTGACAGCTAGATTAAGACATTTCCTAATGTATGTTGCATGAGAATTTTAAATTCGCCAAACAACTATTCCAGGAATGGAGTTTTAGATGTAAAACATCTTAATATTTTTATTATCAATGTAAAAGCATCCAGTGACCTTAAAATAAAAATCTTTAAACGATATAAATGCAAATTTATTGCATTATTTATATAAATACGATTCGACAAGGTTTTGACATTTCGTTAATATGGCAACATTGCAGTAAATTCTAATTATAATGTCAAATAATTATGTAACAACTGTTTGTGGCAGTCCTTCGCAGCCAATGATTGCTGAAAACGTGGACTTTGGTAGATAATGTTAAAAAATCACATTAAATTAAATGAAAATAATTGAAAAGTTATCATTAAAATTTGAAGAACCGAAAACCAAAGACAATATTATTTCTCACCATATACATCTTATATTTAAACGACTTTGGTGTGGTTTGTGTGTGTTTGTTAACATGTAATATAGTAGTTTGCATTTTCTGGTATTTTTTTAGCAATAATTAAATAAACGAAAGCTTGTTTTATTTATAAATTACACAAGCTTTATATACAGTGAAATGCTTTAACTTAATTTAATTTGATCGAATGTAATTCATAGTTGCTAAAAATAAACATACAATAAAGTATAAAAATATTTCATTTTAAAACTCGCGAAAGTAAATAAAGTTTAACAAATTGTTTAATGACATACAAAGAGACGGCATCTACAAATGAAGTCGTTAAGACTGAATAATGGCGCATAATAAATTAATATCACCAAAAATTTTTATAGTCCTTTGATCTCATAAAATAAAACATTATGTTTTGACCACAGATCATTGAATAACTTTATTTTTTATTTGTATCAATATTTAAACCTACCTAAATGATATTGCAACTACACTCTACACTTACACAAAAAATATAAACAATTCAGGCACTAAGGTTAAGTGTCTCAGCTTTGTGCCTATGGCTAAGTATTGTTATAACCTAAAATTAATTAAATAAATATAATTCATTAATATCGAAAAACCAAGCAGATAGTACAAAAAAACCTTGCAGATACTCAAACTGCATATTTAGATTGAAAGCGATTAGAATGTGTCTTCAGAAATCACAATATTTGATAACATTTCTCTGTAAAATAAATCATTGTGTATAGTATAATTATAGAGATATCTCAAGAATGCAGAGAGCAGAGATGAATAGTGGGGGGCCAAGTGAAGTCGTATTTTACAATAATTTATGATTGGGCGGCCAGGTTCTCGCAATATACTATTATTTCTATTTTACTTCCATTTGAATATTCCACTTCTTAGTTTAGCTAAGAAGTGGAATATTCGTTATTTATATGCTACGTGTATTATTCTCTTCCCAGAAATTGCAATATCAATTAAATATAACCAGCCATAGTATGATGTGTATACATTTTGCACTTTTAATTTTTATGTATAAAAGTTAATAAGCATTTAGTATCTTGTTCTTTGGGAAATATGGTCCATTTTGTGGCCGTTAACTAATTTGTAGAATATATTCCGCCAACAGGGAACGTTGGCGGAATATATTCTACCGGGAACGCAGGGAAATACAATTTTCTATTCCCGAATTAAAAGATTTAATGACATCAATGACGTTTACCCTAGTTTTATAGCTATTTTAAAATATTTGAAATAAAGAGATAACTAGGAGCAATATAATAAAGATGTCAAGAAAACAATTTATTATTTCTGTGGGTTGTTTGTGTCATTTAAAATGTAATAAAAACTCACGAGAAAACGCTAAACGTGTATTCGAGAAACATAACATGGCGAACATCGACGTTTTATATTATATAAAGTAAAAAAGGCGTTATTCGTCTTATTTATATGATGCCATCGGCCCAGTTATAAACCGTTAGTCAAAATTGTACCCAACTATGGTATAAGATATGCCTTATTTTCAATAAAGTAACTGCTGAGATTCTTGCTTCTCAGTAGGACTAACGTTTTTTTTTATATTATAGAAGGCAAACGAGGTCACCTGATGTTAAGTGATACCACCGCCCATGGACACTCACATTGCCAGAAGGCTCGCAAGTGCGTTGCCGGCCTTTTAAGAACTTGCACGATCTTTAATTGAAGGAACTAAGTCGAATTGGTTCGGAAATACTTATTGTTACGTTCTGATTACGTTACGGTTCATTTGTAATTAAACAACTTACCATTTCAAACCTATTTATAAAAATCTTATATTAATAAAGTATCATTTGACTAGAATTTATTATCATCGCTGGTATCTATATAGATCGTGTATTCTTCCCTAAAAGTCACATGTTCCATTATTCTAATTAAAATGAAGGTAACCACCTTTAATGTGCATTCACTTTACAAAAATACAGTGGATGTGGGTTTTGTGGCGGTAATCTGTGCCCCCTGCACCTTTTTATAATTAATTTAATTTTTATGATTGATTTTATTTTAAAGATAATATAATATTATGGCACTATTGCAACTAACACATTAATAATCATATGGACTAATAAGCGGATGCTTAAAGAACTAAATTATTATTATTTAATATGATTTTCGATGCCTTTAAAGTATCGAATAGTTTGTAGGTTAGAAGCGATCACCTCTTAAACGCTGACGGTTTTGAGAGATCTAATAGCGGGCTGAGTGGTTTCACGTGTAGCCTTAGCCGCGGGGCGCTGAGCTCCCTCCTTTTAGATTTTTTACGCCCTCCTCTAGGTGACACTGTATTGCTTTCATAGGATTTACCGCCTTTGTCATGGCAGACAAATTAAAATTGTTTCGAGCGCAGAATTTCTAGTCTAATTACACCGCTCAAAGGCAATTACTTGCATTATTTTCCATATATTTATTGTAAATATTTCTATATATATCACAAAGTTTTTAGGCTGAGATTACAAAACCCTATTATATAAAAAAAAACTATATGACCAACTATTACAATTTACTCGTCAATTATGATTATGAAAAGTCAGTTCAATGTAATAAATTTTTTATATATTCCAAACAGGTACAAATTATAAGTAGTTTTTGAACGCGCAAAACTCAGATTAAATTCATAACTATCCAACCAAAATAGTAGGTAGAATATATTGGTACATTTAAAATCTCATATTACGAGGTAGTAATGTATTGAACAGCTAGTTGAACAAACTAGTTAGTTAACAAATGGGATCAAATTAACAGTATATCGGCGGTGGTACACACTACAGAGGTAACAAGTGCTGGCAATTTGTTTGCGAGCCGATTAAATAATCTCGCTCGTGCCACAGATTGAACTCAGCGGGAAATAATATTATAGATGTTTAATTTAAATTTGATTTCTCTTGTATATAGATCCAGAAAGCCTAGAAAAACTCATTGTGACTGGCAGAGTGGAGGGCATCAGACCTCGAGGCCGACCGATCAAGTAAAGGCCATTACGGGTCTTACCATTACCAAAGCGCAGGGGCTTGCCGTAGATAGGGGAGAGTGGAGGAAGTTGAACGATGCCACTAACACAACCTTCAGAAATGAAGAGTGCAACTGAAGAAGAAGTATATAGATGGACTCATCTAGGGCTTGATTAACATTGTTTTTAATTAAAAACAGGTTATTCCAGATAAGTTAACAGACTTGATAAGCAAATAACTTAATCAAATCACCCTTAAAAGAAATAAAAAAGAAGATAAGGTGATACTATTTAATAATAATATTAGATTTCGGGAATTTAAGAAATTAAAGACATGTTGTAGCGGTAAACGCTGCTCTGTGGTACATAATAGCGATCAACATCGAATCAGACAGATAGCATCGGTGTTCATTTCTACCTAATTACCGCACTCGACCGACAAATGACGTTCTGCCAATAGGTCATTACAGCCGCTCTACTCATTTGTATGCAATTTTGTTGTATACAGCGGATCATGAAAACGTTTAATTTTTAATCGAATGTATAGCTATACGGTATGGTCAGAAGCGTCGACATTCTACATTGAATCAACAAAACCGCACCTGTCCGCTGAAAAGTCGCAAAGGCAAATGAGCAAAACCGCAAACAGGTGCAATATCCTTTGGCGAGTTTTTCCGAGTGGCAATTTAATCGAACGGCCGAATGATGATTCGCACGCTCCGATAGTCTCGAACAAATAACCGCTTGATTTGATCGGCATCCGGGTTAAACCGCGGAAAGTGCAATTCGTCCGTGTCAATGTGAATATGAGTTGTGTGAACGTTTTATTTTTTAATCCTTTATTTCATCGTTTTAAAATGATTTTTGGTACGTTAATAGTTAATAAATAGTAGGCGCTTAAATATAATGTTATAGGAAAATTAATAGGAAACTAAAATTTTGCTTTCTATATACATTTAGTTTAGATAAATTGTGTAGGTGAAACTCTAGACTTGTACAAAATAAACACAATTTTTAAACGTAAAAATATTTTATTTCAAATACTATAAAATACTAATAAAAAAAACAAATATATTCTAAGACCAAAAGAAACATCAATCACATAAAAGATAATCATTTTACACTTTATTTCTATAAATAATTAATAAAATGTAAGATATCTCGTCGGAACCTTATTATTTTAAATGCAAAGCGGCCAGCCCAACTTTTAATCTTCAAATAAATTTGAATTAATTTAGTCTCTAGTTTTAACTAAAGTGTTTAATGAAGTTCTTAACATTTTATAGACCTGATTATTTCAATGTAATCCCGTAAAATTAGTCTTGGTACATACGGTATCGGTGTCGGTAGCCAAAGTGGTACCTCGGCAGACACTTGCACGTGCCACCGATGCAAAAGGCATGTTCTGATCGATAGCAGAACCATTTGTAATGCTTGCACTCATAATGGATCAAACAGTTCTTGAAAGGAGTTCGATGGCTACTACTAGTAACTGAAAATAAAAATAATAGTACTAGGATGAATATGAATTAATTTAATAACGTATGATATGATATGTACAATAATATAATGATACAAATAATATAAAAACTGACCAATTCATATGACTAATAATGTAAAATGTAAAATTCCTTTAAATACAAATTTGCGCGCCATTGTGTGTGGCAGAATATCCGAACTTATGATTGTACCACCTGACATATTTCTGTACCATATTCTTGCAATAAATTATTATTATTATTATTATGGTTGGAGCTATATTATCAAAATAACAAACAAATTCATTAAAGCTTTCATCTTTTCGCCTTTATATATAAAAATGAGTAATTGTAAGTATGTTGGGACGGTAAAATGTGTATATACCTCAAATTTATTATATAGGCATGTGTAGGTACCTACTGGTACAAATTTAATAAATAAACTGTACTGGATTATTCATCAAAAATGAACTGTCCCGATGTCTTACGTAATTTTCACCGATGGCTTTTTAATGGCTCTTTAAATACATAAATAATATATTATATTGTAAAAGACTAATCACCTGATTCATTCTCCAATGGTGATTCTTCTATCACTTGCTCCACGGCACACGCCACCACCACAAAGAGTAATAAAGCATACACTTTCATCTTTCTTAATATTACGTTCTGAAACTGTTTCAGATTTTATATAATGTCTATCGTTCTTGTTATTTTCCGCCGTCATTGTTATATTATCAGTCACCTTTCTCGCTAATTTCACTGCTATTTTAAATTATATGCTTATTCTTTTGTTGAAATCACGGTTCATTATTATTTTTATATATTTATAGTATTAAGTGGCTCACAAGTCACAGCATTTTAATAACTTTATTCGATCGTATCGTCATGATCGTAGAACAATGTCGGATTTGAAAAAAAAACAAAATCCACTAATTATCATATTTGTATACTACATTGACTAAATATTACGGCTAAAAAATCCATGTGTTTTAAATTTCAAATTAATCAGTCGGTAAAGTGACGGGATTTGATAGAAACGTGATTTTTCAAGAAAACTGTGTAATTTAATGTTATTATTTTTATTTTGCTTCAAAACAAACCCTTTTGTTTGCTTGTATGCCAATTTTGAAATGGCTGTCCTGTAAAGTTTACTATATGGCAGATCCGTCACTATTCTACGACTATGACGGTATTATTTCTGACAGCTTAGAAAATTATACAAACAGAAAAAGATAATGATATATCTATTATTTCATTACATATACAGGCTTTGGTACATAAAGATACAAAAAAAGTATATCTTATATAGTAGATAGCTAATATAACAAAAATATATAGAATCATATTATGATAAAATTTCTATTCTCTATGCTCCGATGCTTAAAGACACTATTATATCGAGCCAAGAAAAGCAATACAATCTAAATCATCTTAAAAAATAAATCACGCCATAAATTCACCACTCACACGCCCATAAAACTGACACCTACTTCATTCGTCATCTCTTTATCAGCAAAAAGGTTGGATACCTTCGAGAAATGAGTGTTGCTCGACCTCAGACCTCTAAGACAACTATTTATTGGGAAAAAAATGGGAGATAAATCATGTTTTTCGTATCTGGCAATCTTTGAGGTGAGGGAAAATGGGGTGCAAGGTACGCGTTATCTGGCCTCGCTTTAAACGTTCTATAGGGGAGAAATAATTGATGATGTTTGGTCATTTCATCCAGTGACTGCAGTAAAAGAATTTTATTTGATTTTAAAATTTTGTATTGAACCAATCATTTCAGAGTTATAACATTTTGCAATTCATCCAGTTATTATAAGCTCTATCTCACCTCATTACTTGACTTCTAAGATAAACCCCAACTCATAGACAATTCACAAAAGCCGCTTGATACCCGCAATTAAAATCTTACCATATAGGGTTCAAAACACCTTCAGTAGGGACGTACTACGCTGTCGATAAAGTTGTTATTATAATATGTTGTATAAATACTACTTAAAAACGATCTGTACGTATTGTTGTGCTCTTCTCAATAAAATGACAATTACGTTGAGAATATGTCTATTAAATAGACATAATTATGAAATTCAAATGTTAATGAAACAATAGTATAAAATATAAATAATTTTTATCACACTTTTAAACATCCTATATACTAATAGAATTCTATAAGCAATGTAGGCACTGCAAGCGTGCCGCAAGAATAAAGCCAACAATCTGCTCAGAAATTGAAACTTATGAAATATAGTGACGAGTGTCAAAACGGCGTGATCAATAATAGAAGAGAAACTATTGTATTGTTAAAAGTGTATCGACAAGTGTTTCAAATAAATTGAAGCCTTAAGGATGTCGTTAAGAGTACGTCTTAGAATTAAATTACACCTCGCTAACTCCAAACAATAATCTTTAACATTTCCATATCCCGGCCTGAACAACGGATCTTGCCGTCCGATGTAGGGTTTCACAACGAGCGATTATTCAAATAAAACAGCAGATTTAAACCTTCACCTTACTGCTGTACACGAAATAAGCCCCCGTATTATTAATATAAACAACTATAAACTTATAATTTAAATATCAGGATCAATTCCTCTTTTTTGCACGTTTTTATCCTTTCATGTCAATCCTAGTTGACATCATTTTTTTGTTTAGTTCTTGAACGTATAACTAGACACAATAGCAGGTACCAACGCAAATACCGGCTGGTTTACATACAAACAACTCTTTCATGTTATTTAAATGTGTGTAAATGTAAAAATAACATGAAAGCGCTAATATCCACGCTATATGTGAGAACACAATAAGTCATTTGCAAGTGCCTATCGTAAGTCGTGTTGTCGACTGATAACTAAATGAGACGGGTATCCTTCTAAAGGTTTTCGCACTATTTGCCAAAATCTCTATGAAATATAATAATATTATAATTATTTAGTATTTATGTAATATACTTGATTCAAATACAAAACTTCGTATACCATTAAACGGGTATGAAAAAATAATGTAGAAATGTTTTAACTTCATAATCTGCAACCACTTTCCTTGTTTAATAGTTTACACCATTACATAAGACGTCATTGCGCGTATTTTTATAACAGGCGCCGTTTTTATATTGAATATCTAATTATTACAATTAATAGTAATATCCAACGTCTAGTCGAATGAGCGAATATTATTCAAACAAACCTATATGGGTAGACCCTTTAGATAAATTAAATTACAATAGGGTAATAGTCACATGTTGTCTTCTATTAACGCATCGTAAATTCAACCCGTGAGCACCTGCTAATATAGTTCGGCCTCTTCAACCAATTAAACGCTTGCCTTTGTCAAACGTTTTGTTAACGAGCTTGGGTTAAAGTAAACCGCTTAATGTAAGGGACAGGGTTTGCTAATCATTTATGTATTAGTCAATAAGCAAATAAGGCTTTTCTAACCCTACGATAGAAAAATATACAAAACAGCTTCATTTCACAGAGATTGAGTTAAATATTATAACACATAAAAATATTATAATTTCTTCTAAAAATTAACTTTTTGAGTCCATGAAAATTATTGTATTTATTTGAAGACTATGTAAAACTATCAGATATACAATTAAGAAATAATTTAATCTATATCTTACAGTAAGTAAAAAGTGATATATAATTAAAACTAAACATTATTAATTACTTAGATTAGCGCGGGTGTAATAGAACAGACGTAAAGTTAAAAAGTAAATAATCTCCAGGAAGCTGAGGACACTACAGCCTAGAAACAATCCAGCCATCCCACCCACCGCCACTGAAAATATTTATTTATTACTAGTTATAAATTGCAAATTTCGCTTCAGCATTGTCAGGTTTAATTTTAAGGTTCAATCATAAAATAGGTAAAGTACGTACAATTAGAAGCAAAAGAATAAAAAATAAAATACTGTACCTAGAAGATCAGTGAACCCGAATATAATATCTCTGCGATACCTCATGCGAGGATAACTTGCGATACCCCACTGCAGGTTTGTCCCTAAAAACCATTCTTGTATATCCTGAAATCGTTACTATATGTAAACTAAGTTAAAAAAATACACTACAGCTTTCTATACAAGCTTTTTTCATAGTCTCAGCTATTCTATTATTTGCAACTTTAGCGATTACAACCTTTGGGTAATGAAATGAAAAGTACCCACATTTGATTGTATGACGTAGTTCACGTCCTCACATATCGGTAAACAGCCACAACTTATCTTCTGGCCTCTGTTATCACGTAATTTGTACAAAGCATCTGTAACAGTGTTTTAAAAGTTAACTTATTATTAAAGAAAGATTTGTAATATAATAAGAATAGTTAAGGTCCGTACGTATTTAGTTTGTATTGTTATAACTAGTCTAGCCATAAATACTATTACATAAAAAGTTTTATTTTTATTAAACTTTTTAATTATTTTGAATTTGGAACACGTCACATTATTTTAAAAACTTCTTTCGATTTTTGGCCATTTCAAATATGTTTTCGAATTCATTATTTTTATATTAAGTTTGTATGGTGTTCACATTAATAACATTACTTCAATCAAACAATGCATTTTCATTTGTAATATAACTTGTGGCTGGACTGGGTATATTAAATTTAAAACATTTTTATATTTAGTACATACTACGGTTTCAGCGTGCGACCCTCATCTCTGAGGTCGTAGGTTCGATCCCCGGCTGTGCATCAATTGACTTTCTTTCTTTGGGCGCAATTAACATTAGCTCAAACGGTGAAGGAAAACATCGTGAAACCGGCTTGCCTTAGACCCAAAAAATCCGCAGCGTATGTGAGATACAGGAGGCTGATCACCTACTTGCCTATTAGATTGACAAATGTTCATGAAACAGATGAAGAAATTTGAGACCCAGACCTAAAAAGGTTATAGCACCACTGATTTATTTATTTTTCATTTAAAGATATCGTGACTCGTCATTGACCCGATTGATATATCATGCATATGGCATAAATTACCCTTACCTTTATGTTTCGCTAAACAATGCAATCCTTCAACATCGCAAATTTTTTCGTTACCTGCAAAAAAATAATAGCAATTTAAATGTATAGTAAAAATTCACTTCTTCAAAATAAATCCAGTACGAACATAAAAAATTACAACTTTGTTGATTTTAAAAGCTCAAAGTGAATTGATGTTTCCACCCTACTGTATAGATTACAATGATACAACATTATTTTCTTTTGGTGTACTATAAAGGATATTACCGATGGCTCTGTAGAAATATGGTAAACATTTGCAGTACTTGAGACACAGGCGTGCACGGCACTCCATCTTGCAGTAGGTGTAGGAATATACCGCGAAATGTGTTAGGTTATTTTCATGTGCGAAGCGACAGCGTCTCTGTCCGATTGTTAGACTGCAATGGAAAATATATCAGACACTTTTTTATTTATTTATTTATATCATCACGCCTTTTTTCTAGTACCCCTCCGCTCTCGCTTGATCCACTTTCATGATAATCACCATACATACTCGTGGGTTCTTGGTAGTTTTAACTTGTCCTTAAGGCCTACCCAACCCTAATTCACCACCCACGGTAGCCTTGTATATCCTACTCGTTAACCGCTTCTCATTCATCCATTCTATATGGCTGAACCACATAAGCATTCTCTTTCGTATACTTGACACTACATCCTCTTCTAACCCAAACTGCTCACCTATCACACTATTGCTTATCCTATCACGCAATGTTATACCACACATACTTCTTAACGCTCTCATTTCCACGGCATTTATTCTACTTTCTTTCTCTGCCACTCTCAACACTCACTGCCGCATTTTAACGTCGGAATAAGCACTACCCTATGTATAGCCAGTGGAGCCTCGTTTGAGATTTCTTGACTAGACATAAAGGAATGCAACGCTCAATTTACTGTATTACCAGCATTAATTCCTCTTTCTATATCATCGCATACTTTCCATCCGGAGTAAACTATACAGTCTAAGTGCACGAACATATCCATTTGTTCCACTGTTTCTCCATCTATCAGAATATCGAATACAGTCCCCGTTCACTCTCTTTCACATCTTACAGACAAATAAAGAAAACTAGTGAAATATGTTTTATTAATAACGGAAACCTGGCAGCCTCGGGAGACGTGTACACAGTTATAGCTGTTACGTAAATTTTCATATAAAACATCTTAGGAGAATGCTGGTACTTGCTCGCAATGTCTGGACCTTCCAATGGCCCGTGGACGTACACCTTCAATGTAAAAACAGAATGAAACTCGATACATATAACGTTCCCACAAACATTTCTACAAATAAATAAATACAAACATAATAAGAGGAGGATAAATTCATTATGTGCGCAAACACTTCTCCATCCAGTGGATGAACCATGAGAGAATCGTTCTGATCTTTAATCATGTCCCATCGTTTTGCTTTTAAGTAACTAAAAAAAATAATGATTAGTGATGAGAAACTATTCTTACATAGAATTCAGTTATAAATAGACATTACTTTGGAGAATTATATACTGCAACTTTAGAATTGATCGCATAGCACAGACCCATCTCTGTGATTGTCGGTATTATTTCTAAATCTCTTCCCAGCGCTCCGATAGTCAAGCTAGTTTTAAACCCTGTGGATATGCTTAGAAGTATGTCAAGGTACTGCGTCGGGTCCACATCTTTATAAATTGGAATGGTGTCAAAGCTTGTGAATGTTGCGTTCGCTAAAGCTAACAAAAAAGCCTTAAGTTCTCCTTTGTCTTTAACATCTCGGGACCTAAAAATATGCTTTGCTATAATGTTTATTACTGTCAAAACATTGTGATCCTACCAAAAAGCGACTTACTGAATGAATTGTTCAAGCTTAGCTGGATCAACCTTCTGATCGTTGCAGATGGTGACACAAGGAAAGGTTGTATTCCAGGCATACATGTCACGATCCATAGAGACCACAGTAGGTGATGACTGGTATCTTAACCAAGTGGTTTGAGATAGGTATATCGATCCAAAAATCGAGATTATTAACACAAATAACCAGAGACATCTGTTAAAATGAACCACAACAAATAATGTAATTGTTTATATCATAGATATTTTATGATGAATACAGAATTTAATTATGCAAGCGATGATATTATTTCATTCAATTTTACAAAAACCGCGCAGGAGGCTTATCTGTTTTTAAATGATTGTGGCACTCATTGGCATTCTCACAGTCAAAAGGCAGGCCCTTTAAGAATTGGTACGCTGTTTCTTCAATAAAATTAAAGTACTTACATTTCACATATATGTCTTCGTGGTGCTACTAAATGATTCAAACCGTGTATGGATGAGGTTTTCAGAAATAAAACCAGATAATCTTTACTTTTAGCACCAATCTTTTTTAGCAACATTTTATTTCGTCCTTTGCGGAAATGGTTATTATAATTATTACTTGTTCGAATCGATCTTGGTAACATGGAATATTCGGTACCGTCCCACTTGAAGGTATGAATTACTTTGATAACAACTGTTGACGTGACAAAAACTATCACTATTATAGTCATGAACTAGTTTGTTATAGCTTCAACTTAATTTCATAAATCACGCAACTTAATTCGATTTAACAGCACTTTCAAGGGCTCTCAAATTATATTTGTGAAACTTTTGTACAAAATATTCTACTATATTTGAACCGTAAATCGTTATAATAGTAATAACTAATTATTATTTAATTTATAGCTAAATATATAAACTACGACAATCGTTATATTATATGTGAGATGATATGTTCTTATTACATACTCGACAAAGCGATTGAATATAAATAATAAATATATTATTATATATTCGTGTTGGCCCAATTAAATCCCGTATGAGTATCTTGAATGACCTGTGAATACACTAGCAATCATCAAATAGTTGCAGAGAGATTACTCTTACTATGGTATAAATAAAGTAAAATATATTAGCTGATATAAATAAAGGGCGCAGCTCCGTAATAAAACAAGTAACGAAAAATATATTCAACAAGAAAAATTGATACCTGTCATCGCGTTGACGGGAAGCTAACAGAATTTTGAATGCTCTTCAAACAGTTTTTAAACATGTTTGGATTCGTCTGAAGATGATGAATGACGAAAGCGCTCACGTATTTTTAAAAGGAGTAAATTAAATTTGTTTATGTTCCATTAAAGATGCGTCTACTGATATAGGGTTTAGAAACTCGATTTTGTAAATACATGTATATATATCAATGGCGCTACAACCTTTTAGGTCTCAGCCTCAACCTTCTGTATCTATTCCGTGATTATTTATAATAGGCCAGTCGACTTTTTTTGTCTATGGCACGTCAGTTTCCTCACCTTTACGAGCGAGTGTTAATGCAAATGCGGTAGAGAGTCCATTGGTGCACAACCGGGTGCATCGAACCTACGACCCCATTGATGAGAGTCGCACGTTAAAACTACTAGTCAAACACTGTGAATTTAATACCGTAGTGAGGAGGCTGGATATGCTCTAACACTATAATAAAAATTTTCGAATGCAAACCCGGAATCTTAGCGGCTTGAAATACGATTTCATAACACTGAAGTGTTACAAAACGTTAATTTAAAATCCATCAGAGCGTTTCGCAAACCTTCCACCTCAAAAATGACCTGTCAAAGGTAAATAGGAAACGTCACTAAAAAGAAAACCGATTCTGAGTCTAATAATTTCCAAAGTGTCATGTCGCCGAGAAATAAATGAAGTGAAGAAAATAAATTTCATTTAAAAATCACGGTGGACCATTATTTTCCCCGGCTTCCCCTAATTAATTTCTTGTCACCGTCTGGATCGGCTATGCCAGTGACAGCGCTGAGGACAAAGAGCGACTTACGTAGACTAAGCGAGAGTGAGAGGGATGGATAGAGAAAGGTGAGTACGCGCTTCATTACCATCTTTTAGTAGTTAGCGGAAGCAAGATACCAAGTTAGCTCCGGTCGAGCTCAGCCCGCCTGGTACTTTTTATTAATGATCGTTGAAAATAATAAATAGGTTAATTAAAATTAACTTAGGATTTTTTATATTCTCCGCTTTTTCTTACAAACTTTGGAGCCGAACGGAACTTTTCACCGTTCAATTCAGCTCCTAGATAGATTTTGATTATATTTAAGACTTTATAACAGGCGTCACCTTTTAAAGGGAATGTTACTTTTATTTAATGAAATGTAATTTTAAATGAAAATATTGACAGCAACAAATAGATTTATCATTTAACAGTATAACATTGAATATTAGACATACACATATACATTGATAGATAACAAAAGAAGTGTATTGGTGATAAATACATACATGTAGTATCATTTACTAAATTTACATTAAACAATGTAAGCAAAACAGCAATCTTCCAGAAGTAAACAAAACAATTGAAGGAACAATAGCCAATCAAATAAATCACGAGGTCCGTCTTACAAATTAAACATTATTCTTTCAATCGGCATTCCGAACCGGGGACGTTTTATTGGAATTTTTGCGTATCTACGTGCCAATAAATACCCGGTCGTAGCCGGGTGTACACGGGCGTACGGCGACACCCACACTCGGAGATACACACACACGAACGAACATGCAAATCGGAAAGAACACGGTACAAACGTGTTTTCTATTTACTGTTGCTTCTGTTGTAGGATCGGATATACTTGATACTTTAGTCACGTATCGCCGGGGTGGTTTGTTGATTGTGACTTACATTATAGTACCATAAACGCTGTGTTTTATATTGGTAATTATTTTCGTAAAGAGTATATTATTCGGAGTAAGCTTGAGAATTCAGAGTTAAAACCATGAAATAAATCGTGAAAATGTTGACTGGTGATACTGTATACATTTCGCCGGCAACGCACTGAGTGTCATGGCCGCCGCCCATGGACACTCTCAATGCCATATTACTTAACATCAGATGAGCGTCTTGCCCGTTTGCCCCTTGTTCTCTAAATAAAAACATACGCTATCAGTTACTCGGGCAATAGCTATGAAATCATTCAACTTATGACTACGTTATAATAAATAACACCTGATTGATAAAACTCGTAATAAGAAGTACAGCGAGAGTGCTTATTTCTTAAATGCAGAATTAGTATAAAAATGTTTAGCTCTAATTGCAACTATCAAACAAGTAAGTCGCAGTACATTAGCTAGATCCGGGAATGGTCCCTTTAACACGACACAGAGGCGTGTAACAAAATAGGATACAATATAAAAAGCGTAAAAGAGATCGTATTGATTTGCTGGAATTTTTATTAGTCAGTAGTCACCTCGCACGATATTTGCTTATTGCTTCCGTGAGCTTGCTTCCCTATACTTACGACCGCTTTGGCTTTGTTTGTCGAATATCACAGTAATAATAGGGACGCATTTTAAACTACACCGTTTATTGTTATTTTATATTGTTTTCTTTCACTATTTATTTAGTTACCTTAAACATACATGAAAAACAGGTTACATAAGTTATTAGGCAACGGGTATTGGTAATAAGCGGTTTTTCCAAGCCTAGTATGAAAAAAAACCTACTGAGGTACAAGTAATGCATAATTTAAAAATTACATGTAACACTATAAATATAGTAACTAAAGCTAAACTAAACTATAATCTAAAAAAAACAATAATAAAAAAGTAAAAGCTAATCTAAGGGTTAATGACTCATATATTTTTTTATAAATAGTTAATTACGAGGCAGAAGAGAATTGCAAGAGAAGAAAACATATATAATTATATAATTTAATTTAATGGTATAATTTTTTTTAAAATATTTACTTTAATAAATAATCTTTAGGATTTAGTCCCGAGTAGGTATGCCAAAAGTGTTCACAATTTTTTTAATGAAATTTGGTACTTCTTTTGTGTGACATTGCTACTTCCACTGTTTAGAATACTTTCCCTTCTGATCGAATCAAACATTTATATTTTTTTACCTGAAGAAAGTTATTTATATGTGCCAATTTTTCTTCCAAAACGAACATGGTATTATATGTATTTGACATTTAACATACTTGACATACAACAATGAAGTTAATTGGAGCAGATGAGCACTTACTCCTAACCATTATCGTAACTCCAGTTGATTTTAGGTAAGAACAAGTTACACAAGTTTTCAATTAATAAAGACAAGATGAACGCGATTCGAAATTCAAATTGGCTTAATTCCAAATTCAAAATTAAAAGTACACGGAACCGAAATGAGCATTGTAAGGGCGTGTTTACACTAAATAAAGAGCAAAAGGTACAGATTCGTAAGATGTAAATCAAACTGAATGTTTTATTAAACACTCTGTGCTGGATATTCAAATTAAGTGGCGGTGTGAGAGCTCGCCAATTGTGGAAGGGGCTTTCTTACGGCCAAAATTAATAATGTATCCTCAATCTATGATTATAACCAATCTTGGACTGATTCATATCTAAAGACCGATCTCCAATCTGCATGCCAATAAACATTTCTGCTATCCGATTGTTTATTTGACAAAAGATTGACAGCAATCTTTTGCGTGATCCTTGCCTCTCGACCGCGTTTCGTTCAATGCAATATGTTGTGTTCAAGCATACCAAAAGTTCGTGTTTTTGGAACGAAATAAAATAAGTAAGACTCAGGGTCTGTTTCACAATGTATGGATAAAGTAGCTATGCAACGTTTTGTTTGTTTTTTTGTTACGAACAAATAAAGTTACAAAATTCTATAGAAAAACATAGAACCTTAACCTTTTTGCTGGTCATTTAATATTACTTGTAACGAAACGGGCTGTCATTTTCATATGGTATTATTGTTTGTTAGGTTATTGAGTATTTTAGTACATATTATTACAAATATAAATTTTCTCTGAGTAGTTTGTGTATGTTGTTTTTGTGATTCGAGGTTGGTTCTTTAACTTAAAAAAATGCCTACGCAAAAACGTGAAAGAAGCGTCAATTTCAGCCGGGAAGACGTTGACCTTCTAACTTCGCTTGTTGCTGACCATAAAAATATATTAGAAAATAAAAAGAGTGACTCAGTCACCTGGCAGGAGAAAGAGCAGTGCTGGAAGACGCTGGAGGCGCTGTTTATTAGCACAAGTGGGGTAAACTTTCGCAGTGCTAAAGCTTAAAGAGGGCTACAAGAAAAAAGTCTGCCTTGATACATGCTGAAACATATCGTACAGGAGGTGGCCCTAGTGCTGCTACTCCTCTTACCCCCTATCGAGGAAAAATTCAAAGACATGATATTGTTGTCTGTCGAAGGAAATGAAAGTCAATTGAAAGGAAGAGCTTCTAAATAAGAGAAAGCAATGGGCATTTAAAGATGAAGAAAGAGAGCATAAAAGAGAATTCTGGGCCATAGAAAAAAATATATTGTTAAATAAATTAGAAAAATAATAGATTTTGTGCCTGGAGCGAGGATGTATTGTATTAAAAATTTGTATTTTTATTTAAATAAAAGCATTGAATTTTTATTTAATTTATCTCAAAAATGTTGTAATTTATAAAATATTATAGTAATAAAGCAAAATAATCACTTATAAGATTACTTCGCAAACTTGCATTTCCCACGTTGTCAATTGCGCTTTGATCAATATCATCAGCTTGTTCATCTACTTGTTTCAGTAGTTCAAAATGTTCATTTCGCATATCAATAGCAATATTGTGCAACACTGCACATGCCGCTATCACGGCTTGTACACGAGATACTTCAAGTAAAACCTTTTTTGACAAACCGATTTTTTCCAAACACCATATTATGTCCTTTCCACCACATTTCTGCTTCGTATTTGAGATTCGTTATAAAGATGTTCTGCTGGAGTCTTGAGGTTTTGCAGTGGAGTTAGTAGGTAGTATCTATAGTACAAATATTTTTGGTTGTAGCTAATAATTAAATTTTTTTTACAAAAGTTGATGAAAAGATGAAACCTGCAAGAAGTCATATATGATAGACATCAATTTGTGTAAAAGTGTCTCCAAAGCTTCTTTTGTTAACCTAAATCTAAATGTGAATTCGGCTTCATTCAGGCTCTGGATATAATAAATTCTTGTTTTCTTATGTCTTCGCACAGAAGTACGTTGTCTTCTTCCAGCTTCAGAATTACTATCCCAATCGGATAATTGCATTTAAACTTCCAAATCACTATCACTAGAACTGGAAGATGACGAAGATGAATAAATTTTTCCAATGAATTTTAAGTTAGGTCGCAATCCCAAACCCAAATCATACCAGTTTCACCGATAGCAATCCGAGATTGATTTGGCCAATCGAAGCAACAGTCAAAATGGACAGATAGGTTGTTGGTATGAGTAAACATTCATTTTCATACAGAGGGCAATCTTCAATCTCTTATCCGCCCTCTGAACGATTGGTTGAATAATTAGATAGGTATCTCAGTCCATGTATTGAATATTGGCATGCTTTTCTTTAGAAATGGATTGAATTGTCAGTCTATGACAGCTAAAATTGGATTGATATTGCATATTGGTTTTGGCCGTTAATCAGCACTTTTGACAAAAACACTGACGTGAAATGTTAAAATCATAAAGTTACACACTTTCATTTAAATGAAGTACCTATAATATTGACAGTACGAAATTTTTATTATTATTGTTTCATTTTTTTATATATAGTTAAGTTGTAAGTACATTGATGTGTATACAATACTTTAAAACACATGTTAACAAGTTAAACCATAATGTATTATCGCACATAATAGCAGTTACAATAAATTTCAATATTTTAAACCAAATAAAATAATACAATTCCATATTTAGTTAGCCTCGAAGATTTCCACCTCTCGCTCGCAATATTTACCCGTTACTTTCTGTAAATATTCGCGAAACATGCCGAGTATAACTCGTACAAGAAAATTAAGCTTGTTTAATTACTTTGTGTGTATCTACCCTTAGGGTAACGTGTGCTGACTTTATTGCGTCTTATCAATTATTTTCATTATTATCATTAATTAACTAAAAACGGTATCATTTAATCGTTAGAAGATGTATAAAGATGCGTTACCCAAGAGCCTGCCATACTGCTTCCTGCTCTATGTTATTATTCACTTCGTTCAAACGTTCGTTTTGCCGTTTTTTACGCAAATAGAAAAAAATATTGGCTGGGGTTCCAACCTACGACACACAAGAGTCCAGAGTCACAGAATAACTACTAGTTTTATACTGCTCTATAGGTAAATTAGAATATAATAATAATAATGTATATTTTTCTAAAAAAAAAACAAATAGCAACTACCTCAGAGGTTTACAACACGCGCTCGCGGTGGAGAATCCTCCTCAGGACGTTCAGCACATGATGGTGAACGTCCTGAAGCCCTTCGTATCAGAATAGCAAGGGGCAACCATGCGCTCCGAAAACTACCAACTGAAACATCAGTTATGAATTTCTGAACCAATTCGATTTACAAAAAAAGAGCGTACCAATTCTTAAAAATCCGAAAAGCTATTGCGATGCCTCTGGCAATGTGAGTGCCTATGAGCGGCGATATCATTTAACAACAGATGAGCCACTTGCCCGTTGGCCCCTGTTACATAATAAAAAAATATTATCTTAAAAAAAACTGAGAACAAAATGTCCTTTATTCTAAATCCAAAAACGTAAAATGAAAATCTTATCTTACTTTATGTCAAAGTGACACTTGAATTACTTAGAAAAGGGTAGTGATTAAGTAAAACTATAACAAAAACAAGTAAATCGTGAAGTTTTGTTGGATTAGTGAGGATACATGGCAGGGGCCACTGACAGTCACCTGTGTCCAACGTCAAAAGAGGCTTTAAAATGTGTTTTGTTAGAATTTGGTGATATAACGCTCTATTTCCGTTTATTAAGTTATACGTAAATTTAAAAAATACGTGCTGAATGAAAAGATTTTGGTAAAGTAATTTAACAATACTATAAAGAAAACGTTAAATAAAGTATACGTAGGCGATAGTGGTCAAATAATAGCGAACATAAAAACGGGGGGAGGTATCAGCTCACCTCAGCAAAATGCAATTAGATCTGCCTCCAGAGACTGGCGAGACCAGTATTGTAGTTCGGGAGCTGCTCGAAAGTCAGAATATTTAAGAAAAATTGTAGATGTCAAGTCTATAGAATAATTAAAATATGTTCTTTGTTTTGCTATACTCTGTGGTCTATGTTCGTTTATGATCTGTAGTTTAAACGTGTGTGAGTATAGAAAAAAGATAAACATTGTAACGTGACCATATTATACAGTACCAAAGAACAATTTACAGCAGTAGATATTTTATTTTCATTTACAAGGAAGGTTAATAATAATAAATATTAAAGTTGGATTATTTATTCCTTGAATTGTTTGTAGTTTAAGAAAAACTCTTAGTTATCCTTAAAATAAATGAATAATGTGTGATTGACTCAAAAATTTTAACTATTTTCCATGCGTTATAATAACTGTTAAAGTAATGTCACTATTGTGATGACTAGTGTGAGAAAGAATCTAGTTAACGTTGTATATAGCTATATTTCTATAAGCTAAGTTAAGTAAAATAGATTAGTATCTCGGTCTACACGGAGTGCGGGTCCGATTTACATATAAATTGTACTAACTCCTGCGTCTCTTACTTTTAACTGCTGTAACCGCACCCGCGTGGCCAACCAACCTTTACAATTTATACGACAGGTTTTTATTTAAAAAGTTATTTTGATTACAAATATATTTTAGTTTAACAACGCTATATACGAACCTTCAATTTAGCTGAAGTATTGTAAAGCCAAAAATCAGAAATTAATCTCAAAAGTAATATTAATAAACAATCATACAAAATTTTGTACAATATGATATATTAATTCATCTTGCCCAAGTGAGTTATGAATGAAAGCTTTTAACAAAAGCAAAGTCCACGTATCCATTTCACACAATGACGTCCGAAAAACATTCAGAAAGAAAAATATTATATCTCATGTAATTCAATTTGGTGAATTAGATTTTCCACCGAGTTACCTGCGTCGCCCTTGTGAGACGATGGCCAACATTGGGCCAAAGCTTGTTTTATTATGCTATTGTATAGTATGTAACGTTAGTTTGATGACAAAAAAATTTGCAAAAAAAATAACAGAAACTGTGTGTTTGCGTTTCGCACAATCTTTAGTTGTATGCACAATAGTACTAAAAATGAAATAATTTAATTTCTATACAGCTTGCTACCACATAGTAATGTAATAATATAAACTTTAATTAAATAAATCTTTCTTTCAGAAACATGGAGTTAATGTATTTTCATCAAAACACCTCTTTTAAAAGATTATAAAAAAAATATTAGCAAGTTTGGCCAACGTTGGCCTACCTCTGAATTAGATTACAATAAGTGGGGTCGCGAGAGTGGACATGATATGGGGAGAGATATGACGTTATCAATTTTGTCGTCTTCTATAAACACTCGTTATTTTTAGAAGGAAAAGTTATGATATGGCTGTTGGAGCTGTAATACTTTATGGTTTCTTGGGCTGCAAAAATATATAATAAATAATATCAGGTAATAGTTTGAGAATGTAGTTATCACGAACAGATTTGATTGAGTAATTTATTTAAGTACAAGTTACAGTAATAACTAAAAATATATCTGTGGCACTACGACCATTTTAGGTCTGGGCATCAGATTTTGTATCTGTTTCATGATCATTTGTCAATCTAATAGGCAAATAGGTGATCAGCCTCCTGTACCTACACTGTTAACTTTGGGATATGCACAGCCGGGGATCGAATCTACGACCTCAGGGATGAGAGTCGTACGTTGAAGCCACTAGGCCAACACTGCTCAGTAATAACTAGATATTTAAATAATGCTGTGTTTTCAACGTGACAGATTGATAAGCATAAAACACAAAAACTGTTTTTCTCTAACTCTATAAATTTACTAACAACTAATTATTATCACGGTGAAAAGTAAATTAAATAACTTAAATGTCATCAGAAATTTTGTTAAGAATTAAATTTATATAATAGCTTCAAAGAAGCACCGGCTCCAACCTGAAAAGACGAGCAATAAATAAATGAAATCCTTTACAACATACGATTAGTATACAAGTAATTTAATTTATTAACAGGAAAACTATATACTAGAAAATTTAAACCATATTGTAGTATTTTAAAAATGTTTCTGATATAGTAAGCTCATTTTCGAGACAATACGATATTCTTATCTGTTATGCGTTTCATAACAATATATAATACGATCTCATATCACCTGCATTAAGGTTTATATTTTATGGCATAAATTCCATTACAGTATTAGTAAAAACCTCTTAGTTGACACTAAAAACCACTTTTAGAAGCTATAATTTATTCTGGAGAAAAGGAAGAGTATCTTTTAATTCATGCTATAGTAATAAAATACATAATATACGATTTTAGTATATAGGTTGCAACCGATATATATTTCATCGCATCGTATCTTATAAGCATTCTAACAGACCAGTGGCGCATTTCTAAATCAAAACACGGCCCGTTACCCCGGAGAGTGACTTGCGGAAAATTGGAAAACGAAACAAGGTGAAAAATATTATTAAGTGGAGCGCTCAGCACGGCGCCCGCGGGACTCTCGCGACTTGATCTACTTCACCAACAATACATAACAAACTTTAATTCACTACTGGTAATAAAGGTTGGAAATACTTTTAGTTTTAATCCTAATTTTGGCCTACAGTTTTGATATTTAGTACAAACGAAATGCAATATATACCTTTTGCTATATATTAATATTTAAAAAAAACTGATGAAAATGCAAATAAATATATAGTTATATATTCTCTTAATATGTGTGCAAACTATATATTTTATTTAATGAATGTTATAATACTACGACCGCTACACGCACCTCTACGACCTACGGCGTAGCAAGGTAACTACGTAGCAATTTAATGAAATTGCATAATTATTTATCTTGTTAATGAGAGGTAAATATTTATGACCGCAATTAAAAAACGATGATATGATATGTATATGTCCCCAAAAACTTTATCAAAATTATATTGGGAAGACCATTAATAACATTTGGATATTCAAATTGATTATAAATCATAACATTACTGCATCATTTTATTAATAAATATCTGTATTCCTGAATTTTTATCTTAATAAAAATACCCAAACAATCAGATTGATTTCCACAGAGCAAATAGCATTTGTGGCAAGCACCTGCCGCCTGTTTGCTGAGATAAAAGGTGGTGTCGTGTGTCAGGGTTCGGTTACTGTGAGGTAAACAGGTTCGTTGTTTGCCGTATACTTCGATATCAAGTTGCTACATAATGTAAAAATAGTTTCTCAATACTATAATTTTAGTTTTAGAATGGGACAGGAATAACTTTATTTAATTATTTTTTCATAAGTATAATATGTAAACCTTCTTTTCCAATTAAATAATAAAAATTAACTTCAGTTAACTTATCAAGGTTTGTTTAAAAATCGGGAAATCTTAGAAAATATAGAGCCTTGTTAAAATAAAACAATCGCCAGTGCAAAGGGAAGAGAAGTTAATCACAAGCGAGGTAATATCATAAAATCAATCCGATCAATCAGGGCGAGACAGTGATAGAGTGCCTACATTCATTAGTTTTTTGTTTAGCTAATTAAATTGAGGAACTAATTTTATTTATTGTTTTGGCCCATGAGAGACTTAGGCCAATTACGATTATAATATTTGGTACTAGTACTCACAAACAGTGTCTGTGTCATACAAAATGTCCCTTTACCTTTCTCTTAACTCTGTCATTCTAGTACCTGGGCCAGCCTCCTGGTAATAACAGTATTGCACATAAGCAGTGATCCCATAGTTGGTACGATTGTCAACGCAGTCTATTATTAGTTATTAGCAAGGCCAGCATCGGAATACTTGGCGTTGACATATCGAAGGACGATAAGTTTTACGGTCATTTGGATAGGCTAAATTAGCCTCCAAGAAGCTTGGTGTGCTCAAAAAAGGACAAAGACAGTACTTTGACTAATAGTACATCATCGGATGTCGAGGCAGAATATGATATTTTACCAGTACCACCTCGACGTCTTTCGTTCCAAAACTGAGCGTGTCTTAAGGCAGTTTTTGCCATAAGACACGCCCTCGTTCTGCCCTGTTCTATAAAAAAATAAAAATAAAAGTGAGTGCCAGGATTATATTTTTGGTAATTTACTTTAGCTATTAAATTTTATTAAATAAAAATCTCTATTCTATAAGTTTGCCTTGATCTTAGTATTTCATTAAGTTAAATTCCGTAATAAAAGTTACCCCATCGTCGGCGAGCGCTGTAAGTAATGTGGAAGAAAAACTATCTCTGTAGGAAATGGACTAAGGTAACAGGCTCAAAGTGCACCCGCTTTTATATTAGGGCTGGACGTTGGAAATCTATGGATAAGGTTTCTTTGGTTCGCTAACAAGGGATCTCTTTAACATGAGAGTTGAAGTTGGTTAGTCCAGAGATTATACATAAAAACTTTGGTGTAATACAGAATCGCTGAAAATAAATACTAAAAAGTTAAAAACGAGTTATATATATTTTTAAGCAATTCCTGATGATGCATTGGAAAATTAATCGTAATTTATTTTTATACAGTTTTGCCGGAAGTAAAGTAAATATATTTTTAATTGTTTTGCCAATTGCAATATAGTATTTCAACATAGTTTACGAAACAATTACATTACGCACAACACCATCATGTTACTGTTAAAATTACTTATAACCTATAGTTACATTAATGAATGATTACTTTCTTCCTCGTATTTCAATTATAATACAATATACAACTTCCATCTTTGATTTTGTTCCCTTTGGAGTAGACACTCTTTGGGGACCGTGGGGTTCAAGTGACCAGGCGCTAATTAAAGATTCAAGCTGCCTGGTATATACTGTAGGTGAGCTGGTGGTGCTCTCCTCATTCCACGAATAAGTATCGAACTACAGCGAGGAAATGCTGTCAGTGTTAAAGGTACACTGCCATAGGGACCAAACTTTTTAAATTTGTTATAAATTTCTATTTATTATTACTTTTAGGTTAAGAGTATTGTACTTGTGTATTGGAAATATTTGTATTACAATAAATATATTTTATCTTATTAATAAAGGAGGTAATCTTAAAAATATAGTCACTGTAAAAGTCATGTCCCCACAAATCGTAACTATTGGGAGTAATAATTGGCCTATCAGCCGGTTGGACCGCTATAAAGAGCGGGCGAGGTGGGTTCAGACAGATCGACCGTAGAACACCTACTGGTAACCAATTCTCAAAGATGTGATACTTTTATCAAATTCTATGTAGGATCACCCATCTAAAACGTGAGATATCATCATTTCCTTTAAAAACAAAGTTATAGCAGATATAATTAATAACTTAACAACTTTAATTACTACTTAAACTTTGGGTATGAGGACATCTCATATTAATTTACTTAAGTTTGGGCTAAAAGGTAATATTTAAAAACTTTGTTTATTTTTATTTACTGCATTGTTGCCTTAGTGGCCTCAGTGTTGGACTCTCATCGCTGAGGTCGTGGGGTTGATTCTCGGCTGTGCTCCAATGGACTTTCTGTCTAAGTTGCGCATTTAATATTCGCTAGAAACAACTGGCTTGAATTCGACCCAAAAAGTTGAAGGTGTGTATCTGAGGTCTAGAACTAAAAAAGTTTGTAGCGCCACTGATTTATTTAACTTTTTATCTTTCTTTTAAGCTTTATCATACATGAAAAATTTAAATGTTTCAATTGCAACTGAATCGCTTAAGTTACTGTAGTAATAAACAACGAATTTGCAACGAAAAGTACTCTCTTGTGAGGTAAAATAGGCATCTAAGAAATAGCAAGGTTAATGCCGGGTCACCTTTCCTAAAAGGCTGTCGTTAGGCGGCCACCGAAGGATTTGTAGGCTCAATTGACTGTCCATGAATGGATGTACCTCACATACTGCTTCACGTTCCGTCGACGACCAATTTATACCTTACTTTCGTTACTATACAATTGGTCGCATAACTCAGTGGTTAATTTACTGTTTTGGTTAAACCAAATTACAGAGACACACATGTTGAACTGTTGCATATAAAACAGACAGTCATTGAATAGAGAAATATGTTTTAGTTATTATAGTTTATAATACAACATTTTGACTTTAGAAAGATGAGTTGAAAGATAAAAATAAACCAGTGGCCATACAACCTTTATAGGTCTGGGCCTCAGATTTCTGTATCTGTTCCATGATCATCATTAGTCAATCTAAGAGGCAAGTAGATGATAAACCTCCTATGCCTGACACGCCATCGACTTTTTTTGTCTAAGGCAAGCCGGTTTCCTCACGAAATTTTATTCACCGGAACGGTGAAGGAATGAATCTTTAACGCACAAATAGACAGAAAGTACATTGGTGCACAGCTGGAGTTGGAACCTACGACCTCAGGGACGAGAATCGCACGCTGAAGCCACTAAACCACCACTGCTGCAAATAAGGGGACTTCCATAAAAAGGTACAATTAACAAATAAATATTTCGCGAAAACTGCTTGCCAATAAATAAAAAAATATCTTCAAAATAGCTTTTCGGAATATTATACATTAAATGTAATCGAAGTAATGTTTTAGAAATTCCCAAAAGACAATTACAGCGATCGGCATATTTAAAAGTTGTTCTTGCAGGTGTCTTTGACAAAGTATTTGCATTCATATCTAGAGAAATGAGACTTAAACACCAGGTGTTAAGGTTGCGATAGAATCTGTTACGACTCTTCTACTGCTGGTGGAAATATCTGACGGTTTGTGACGTTTAATCTTGCGTGGTGCGCGGTCGCGCGTAGGTATCACTCGAATGGTGACTGTAGGGATGTTCTTCTATAGTAATATCGATAGCAATAATTGTATAATTTTTTTTTTAAGATATCAAAATTGTTTGCTACGGAAATATATCATTCTCCTTTGAAATAATATTAAAATAGATTATGTATTTTTCGACATCCATTGTTAATGGATGATATAAAGCCAAAAGTAGATATAAAAATATAATTGAAGATTCAAAATTTATTGTATATTTCGATCCATTATGTAATTATTAATTAATAAAAATTATACAAAAATTGAATAATTATTACATTGATTATATACTTGTACATAACAAATATTCTTTTAGATTTTTCTTATGTAATTTCTTAGTTATATGACAGTTGTATGTTGAGAAATAAGATTTCAGTCATCTTAATATTTTATATTTATTAGAATAGTATCGCTTGGTGCATGACATCACTAGGCACGCGTCTGCAGAAATTCAATTAACATTACCTCCAGTCGCGTGCACCTTTATTTCCGTTCGGAGTCACTTAGCCTCCACCCGAGGGGGGCGAGGGGGTAAGGGGGCTAAGACGCCAGTAATGAGGTCCGGTGACCATTTAGTTTGTTCGTAATAGCTTACGTGAGCGCAGAGTGTTTCAGTGAGAGCTTTACCTCGTAAGCCGTTTATTTATTGATAATAATATTACACTTGATTAACTTTCATTTCTCGCTTCGATTGTTTTTCAGAAGCTTTTTAATGATTTTTCACAGTTAACTTAAAAATTGTTAAGACGCGTCCCAATATACTTTGTGCTACGATATTTTATATGCACGTAATATGGCATATGTGACAGCTTACTTGCTTGTCTTATGAAACACTATACATGAAAATATAGTTTTTACTTACAAAATACACTACAGCGAAATCAAAAATAACTAAAATCATCAGCCTCCTTTGTCTGACACACTCCGGCGACTTTTTGGGTCTAAGGCAAGCCGGTTTCCTCAACATTCAAGCGAATGTTAAATGCGCACATAGAAAGAAATTCCACACAGCCGGGGATCTCACCTACGACCTCAGGGATGAGATTCGCATGCTGACGCTACTAGGCCAACACTGCACTTAATCAAATACACAGCGAAATAAACTGAAAACAAAATATGGTGGACATCTGGACATAATATGCCTAAAGTCCCTAATAATACATTAAATTGTACTTAATTACTACGCTATATAACCTTAAATACTCCTCTGACAAGGACTAGAAATACCCCACTGCTCTCAGTTCCTCCTCCATTCAAAACTATACTAAACATTTATTATTTATTCGGCTACCTGCACTATACAACGACTTTGTTCCACGCTAGACATAGGGCGTGTTTGGCCGAAGTAAGTACTTACTAAACTTAGTAAGCCAGTAAGCATAAAAAAATTAAAGTCTTACAAGCTGACTGTAGCGCTTTTCGGCCAGGACAGACTTACTGGCTTATTAACATAACACAAAACACCGGTTTATGTCATATCCCGTACATAACCTCATAGACTGAATATAATTGACAGTACTAAATTTAGGAATATCATTTAAATTTAAATTATATTGAGTGCATGTGTATCTGAACAATGACAGGTCTGTTCCTGTCCGTTTTGTTTACATCAACAATAAGCAAAATGGCGTCGTATATTAAGCCATACTTACTGCGTTAGCACTTATTTTGTGTCCCGGCCGAAAATTTTGTAAGCATAGTAAGTGACTTACTAAATTTAGTAAGTACTTACTTCGGCCAAACACGCCCATATTCAAATACTTACCTACGTAACTCAAAAAAAATATTCTTAGTACACTATCCGATTTGAACACATCCTTCAGTCACACACATATACTACATGCCTTATTTTTGTAATATTATTGTTTAGTCTGTAAACCTTTAAATTAGCGTTTCATAAAAATATTATTATGTGTTTTATTTGTTAGTAGCTGTAGAGTTTTCTAAATAAATGATTAAATGTGCTATAAACATAGGATTTGCACATTTTAAAAGTAATATTGAGTGTATTTTGATTAGAGAAGATATTACATTTACAATTGCACAGTGTTTGTCAATATTCCGTTATTTACACAAACAAATAGTAAACAAAAGATTGGCTATTACCTCCCGAATCCTTTTCATCAGATAAGAGTTCCACCTTAAGAAGGTCCCATATCTGGGAGATTATCTTGCCGCCCATCTGTCTCCGTCAAGGAATTTTTGCTGTCTTGAACGAAAATTGCATTGGTTTGTTTTCCAAATTTACTATAGTTTTGTAAAGAGTAAATATATTTTTTTACGACAATTAAAAGATCTTTTTTATTATTTATGAACACTTGCTATATTAAAACACAGAAATGCAATGAAGACTTTACGTAAGTAGGATCATTGCTAAGAGATCAGGGCAAGGGCTACTTCTGGAATTAAATGCTTCTATGCGTGCAACAGGGCCTTACGTTAGAAACTGTTTAGCCTTTCGTCAAAACTTAACTAATCACTGCACTATCGTCAGGCCGTAGTCACTAAGATCTTTGAGAAATGGACCTTGATGAAGATGAGAATGAGAATTGTCTCAGTCTATAGAGGAGACTACAATTGAAAGTTGGATATAATAATTGTAATAGAACAAAAATATACGTAATTGTTTTAGGAATAAATCGCGGTCCACAGATATGATAAAAAAGCATTATAACTTTTTAAATTTGTTACTGAATTTTTGTGTACAACTTAAATTATTTTTATTTAAATATTTCAATGAAGCTCTAGAAGCTCTGAATTGTAGATAAAAGGTTCTATAAAAGGATTTATTCAGGTGATTTGAGATCTATGAAGGCACTTTCAACAATTCATCTCTCACGGGACGCGCTCGGGACCTCTTTGTATTCCTGATTTCACGGTCGCTGGTGTAGGGTTGTCAAGTTCAGGTTCTATCGATATTCTTGACTATATAATAGACTATATAATAGATGTATTATTTAATATATTCTTGGCGATCAAGTGTTTTTAGTTTAGAAAATAAATCAGTAGAAGATGACCTCATGTCCGTCGCGTCCAAGCACCTTCTTAGAAAAATTTATCTAAGAATATATTTATTTTTAACGTAATTCGATTCGACTTCGATGCTTTTGTGTATTAAGGAAAGATATCGAGAGATATTTTGATATTATATCTGGAGATTTCATAAACAAAATAAAGCATAAATAATATTTTATATTCATGTTACGGTTTTACAATATAATTTGAACTGATTTGTGATTACAGAATAGGACCCTATAACTTTGTACTATATTTTTTATTTCTGTGTTTTAATATTCTTATCGACACAGCACATCACTAGCGACTCACGGGGGAGTGACAAATGCCATGTAGTCACTGGACCCCGAGTGGCTTCAGTCTCTAAACACACAATTTCATTTCTATTTATACAATTTATGACTCGATTCGACTGTTTAAAATCATTTCTTTATACCTGTTAACCTTTGTATATTTATCTAAAAAAGATAGTATATAGATATCATAAATTTTGGTAAACATGGAATTTTCATAAAACATTATTATTATTATTTACATTATTAGGGGGCAAACAGGCACCTAATGTTAAGTGATACCGCTGCCTATGGACACTCTGATTGCCAGAGAGGGCCACTCTGATTGCGAGTGCAAAGCCGGCAGCTTTTTAAGAATTGGTACGCTCTTTTCTTGTAGGACCCAAAGTCGAATTAATTCGCAAATACTTCAGTGTGCAGCTGGTTCCCATAGTGGTGGTGCGCGGCAAAAACGAAAGTGTTGGAACGACGGACGTCGAGGTGATATGGGTGAAATTTCGTATTCTGCCTCGACGACTGATGATGGAACTCAGCTGCAGGTATTAATCCAAACAACTCCTCTAAACACTCTCCGTGGTAAATGCGGTATATGATGTTGAGAGACCCCACATCTCTACGCAACTCCAAGGGATTAAGCCGCTCGGAAAGAGATTGGTTGTCGACGATCCGAACCACTCTTCGTTGAATACGGTCAAGTAGAAGGAGCTGGTACTGGGGAGCTCCCACCCAAATTAGAACAGTGTTAAGCAGAACTTGCGCTTTACACAGTTGCAAGCGATGGCCCAAAGTACCGTCTCGCCTTGCTGAGCACACCAAGGTTTTTGGAGGCTAATTAAGCCTATCCTTCCAAATGACCGCGAAACTGAACGTCGTTCGTTATGTCAACGCAAAGTATTATGCTGGATGTGGCTTTAAGAAAAGAAGAGTAGCGACAAAGGGTGTTTTCAGTGTGGGTGACATCAAGGTTATTGGTAAGAAAATACATTTCATATTAAGTAAGTCATGGTTTCTTAAGCTTAACACCTGAATGAACTTAATAATCAAAGGAAAAATTTACCAGAACCCAATCGGAAGCCAAAAGTCTAATATAACAATTAATATATGTATCTAATATAACATTGAATTTCATACCTTGTCGTATCGCTCTTTAGACATAAAACGATTAAATCATTAGAGATAATTTTGTAGATGACTCTGAGTACTCGTTTTCCCTTAGTTACAAATTATTTAAGTGAACAAGTTAAAAATGAAAACGTTTTATAATTCAAAGATGGCGGAAAAATCGCATAATGAAACACCTTAATCTTAGCGAGATCTCATTGCAGTGAGATGAGATTCTCCTATATTAATTAGTAGATAAGGCTATCCCACACCGAAGATAGAACATTCCGAGACCTCGAAATAATACTTACTTACATACTTCTTTAAATAATTTCAACAGAAGTAGGATGCGATTAAATAATATATTATACTATATAGTTGATAATAAAAAAATCCAAAGAATTTTCTTACTCGTACTTACTTTTAAATATTAATTAAACTCAGGAATAGGCTCCTTATTTTTTTTATGAACAAGGGCTAATGTTTAATTACTATACTTGTATACTTTACGCGGTGTTGGAGATGCTTCTGAGACCTAAAATGTAGTTACACATTTCATTCATTCATTCACTCACTCACGCACTCACTAGCACCCACTCACTCACTCACTCATGCACTCAGGCGTGTTGAAACCAGTTGAAAAAACAAAATAATTAATTGTTGTCAAATGAATAAACACATTTATTATTTGTTTTATTTAAAATAGTTCAGAACTTTTATGCCCAAGTACAAACATGATTGTTTTTCACCTTCATAATCGTTTGCTCTGTTAAACAATTTTCAAAACGTTCAGTCTGTTTGGAAATCCTTAACTGGGTAGTTTTCTCCTTTAGCAGCAGATTTGAGAACGTCAGACTGCTCTTAATTAATTGGCTTGCATTCGTTAGCATGAATTACTCAGGTATTCACAAAAACCCCTTTTCGTCCATTTTTAACTCTTCCTGTTACCGCAGCCTTAAATTAATCTGATAACTAATTTACTTTAACTGTTTGCTAAAATATTTATTAATTTTTGATGGAATCAAAAATTACATAGAATTATACACCAATAAATATGGATGGATATCCATTGTATATAAGCTAATAATAATAATAATCATGGTTTGTTCGAATTTGGTGTGCAATAATAATAATGCTAAAATATTAATCCGACAGGCATTAAATATTTAAATGTTACATCATCTCACAATGATATGTTAATAATACTATATAATAAAAACAATTATATCACGACCTTTTATGCAAATAGTCATTTACAGAATAATAAGTGTATTTAAATGTAATTGAAAAGATAAATTTGTCGAATCACGGCTCCACCTCCACGTGTTTTACGTCCAATTTTTTTTCCTATAGTTCTTTACGACTTGTATGTAGTAGCCCAAGTAATATTATTATGGCTTTAGAAAATAATATATTATATTACTTGCATGATGTAAATGAATCATTAGGTTGGGTTAGGTTAAAGCCAAAAATTTGTACCTTCTTTCATTCATCTCACAAATCATGTTGTTTTAATTATTTATATGGGTTTGCGCTACCACATTATAGCCAGGTTACACAATAGCTGAGTGATGAAAATATGTAGAAAAAAATTTGGAGCTGTTTTAAGGTGGAGGCGTGTTTCGACAAATTTACCGAATTAAGTTATTATTTAACGTTAATGTGGAGATGTTATTTTTTTTAAATCTACCTACTTATTACTTTCCTTTACTTGGATTCCCAGTCGATTAAAACTGTCTGAAAAGTATATATAGACTTTATTTTTTAAGTATACCATTATTGAACGGTTCTAGCGTTCAATAATAATTACCGTCAACGTAATTTTAATATAAAACTTAGTACTGCGGTTAGTAGATAACTTTGTACATTTTTTTATAATAACAAATTCTTGAACCCACACGAGTATATCCGTCTGACCCTATTTATACAAACTTGGAGCTCGTATCCACAACAATATACAGGGTGCAAGTTTAATCCTGTGACAGGCGCGGCCGCAAGTCGCCCGCCCGGATCAGGTGAGCCGGATTAAACCGGTCGGGAGCGGATCGGGCCGGATCAAACACGATTTCAGACTTACGCCACAAGTACGGCTAATGGATAAAGTACGTAGTTGCTTAGATGCGCCCCGCTGTTGGGTAGACGTCATATATGTATCGTACGAAAATTGGCTACCTATTTTATGTCGAAATACAATGTTCTACATAAACAGCGATTCTTTCGATGTGCTCTCGTACCCACATACATTAGGTGCATATTTTAATAAAATTGTTGTTGTGAAAACATCTCAGTGTTAACTATAAACTTTCAGATATGCATTATAACGTCATCTGTCTCCTACGGTCCCTGTCACAAGTTGTACAACTTGTTGATCAACATGTCTCGATTAACACCTGCGCAATATTATAAACTTTACAGACGACAATATCGATAAAAGTTCTTTCATATTTTAAAATAATTTAAAACTCAAGTGGACAACTCAATTGTATTTGACTATTAATAATATATTTCTATAAAATGATAAAATAATGTGGGTACTTATAAATAAAATAAATTTGTTAATACCCCATGACATCGAATGAGTTTCGTCGCACTCACTCACTCCGCTGGCTCTGAGACTCAAAAAGTGTCGTGGCCTCTAAAACGAGGAAATTCCAGCGCTCCGTGTCCTGTGCCCACCAATTGCCGGCTTTTAGTTGCAGCAGGTCCTCTGTACTCTGTCAATCCAGTGGGTCGGGCAATAGGCCTCCGATCTTTACGGCTTAGGATATGCATCTTTCATTCCCTGATTTTTGTGAATCATGACTAAGCGTTGGGGCGTTCAAGGTGCCCCAGAAAAGGTAATCGATCAGCCAAATCAACGCTACCAATTCTTCTATTTCGGCATTCTTTTGTACCCTCCAAGATTTTACACTATATCTCGCGTTCTGCCACTAGTTCCAGCTTCTGCTCCGCTTTCATAGTTAGCATAGTCAAGTCTTACATCCGTACATTACAGTCTGGTCGTATAACAGTATTGTATATACGAATTTTAATAGAATAATAATATAATTTTAGTAGTAGGCTGCATCTCATGGCATATTGAATGTGGATGTCAATTTCGTCTTCTCTACTGGTGTCATACTTTATGGCAAATACCGAAATACAGCGGCTGCTTTATAGGTATTTCTTCCCACTTGAAGATCATCTGACTGATTGCGTCTAGTCTTGTATCGTTTCTTGTGGAGAGGAGGTAGTAGAAGAAAAAAATTATAGATATTAATGAAATGTGTCCTAACTTTTGCCACTACAATATGTACAAATTTAAAATACAATAAAATTCTAAAATTATGTTAATCAGTTGACTCAAACCGTTTTTTCAGATTATGCATTACGGGAACTCACTGAACGTCGGAAAAGTTTGCGAGAGGACAAATTGAAATTATTTTTTCATTAAAATTCTCAACTTGTAAATTCAGGTGAAGTTTGTAAAGTGGCCAATTCGAAGTTCTCTTAAATGAATCTTCTCAAAGTTCACGCACCGACCGCGGGATGGAACTTCAGAATATTATTTTATGCGAAAATGTTTTTCCATTTAAATAATTCTACATTCAATGCTTATTATGTCATAAAGTTTATTTTACTTGTGTTATTTAGATTTAATTACATTTACAAATTCATATGAAAAAAACATGACGATGACGAAGTCTTGGCCCCAAAAAATATAGCATATAATTACAAGCTCTGTAATTATATAAATATTTTATATAATTACAGAGCAGTGTTGGCCTAGTGGCTTCAGAGTGAGTTCGTACTGTGTACCCCGGCTGTGCACCAATGGACTTTCTTTCGTATTTAACACTCGCTTGAACACGAACGTGAGGAAATCGGCAAGACCCAAAAAGTGTGTCCGTGTGTCAGGCACAGGAGGCTGATCACCTACTAGCCTATTAGATTGACAAATCATCATAAAACAGGTACATAACTCCGATGGTTAGACCTAAAAAGGTTGCAGCGCCACTGATTGATTGATTTATTTAAATTACTAATTTGTTGAAAATAACATTCCAACTATTCAAACAGCAACATAAAATATTTCCAACGAATAGAGACATGTGTCGATGACAATGAACTAAATAATACATCATCAAGATAGATCGAATCGCCCTGATCCCATAATCCCGTACCGGCTCACCTGGGGGCTTAGCTTGCCCCATACCCCGTATCGTAGTAGAAGTTTCACAACGATAATGTTAGACGACCGACGTTTAGAGCGTAATGTGATCGGATGGTAACAATTCTATGTTAGGATAAAAATGTTTAGTCGCTGAAGATTCTTTTTGGTTGAAAACTTTTCTGAGTTTCTTCTAGTAAACGTTTTTATATTAGATATAAACGGTAGGTCTCAGATTTTGTCTGTAAAAATAGTGTTTATTAATAGTAGTTAATCATTTATTTATAATACTAACTACTTTTAATTACATTAATAATAATGTCAAACAAATCTATTGTCACCAAAATTTTAAATATAATATTATTTAAACAATTTATAATTCAGGTTCTAAAGCGGTTATATTATTCATCTTCATTTCACATTGACAACCTGAAATTATGTCATCTGTCACTGACAACTTAGAAAATAATTACAATACAATCACACAGTAGTATTAAATTTACGTTATCTTTTGTTGGAAAAACATTGAATTTCTTTTAAATAACTTCAAAATGCACTTAAAAGCGTGTCTAATGATATACATTAACAAAAAAAACCCTCACCTATAATTATCTGTCGGTATTTTTACTTGGTACTACATACAAGAATGAAATTCTTTTTATCACTTAATTAAATTATTCAAAACGTGACCAAATCCTCCTTCGACGAGATCCTTAAACAAATAGCAATTAATAAAAACAAAGTATTCTAAACTGTATCCTAACTAAGTTACTCGAGGGAGTCTAATTAAGAAACAGCTACTATTTACAATTTGCGGACTTTAAGATTCAGTCCGCGAAGGGAAGTAAATAATTGTATATTCTGTCCCCTACCTGCCTTAACGAGATATTATTTTTATTGTCACCATTCCAATAGGTTCTTTGTGTCTCGCTGCAAAATGTGCATAAGACTTGTTGAAAACTTGATAATTCCAAAAAAGGATATTTAATTAATAACTGCTGTCGTAGCAATCGAAATTTTTAATTCACGTTAAATAATTTACAAGTTCAATAACGCGCTTTAGTCTGAATAGAAAAAGCCTAGAAACTCAGTTGAGTTTAAGTTTTGCAAAAATTATTGTTGTCAGACCAAACATTCTCTTGACGGCTCGAAATTTGTTTTTGAAATTACATTTAGTAATAAATAAGGCAACAAATGTAGAAATATAAGAAAACTAATAAATATTGGTTCACTCACGAAAACCCCTTAAATGTTATTCCCCGGTAATGAAGACACATTACCAAGGTGTACGTCAAGAACATTTATCCCCCAACCTAATCGACCACTCACGTACATACCTTAAAAACCACTTAATAAAATTTCCTCAGTAAATTAATTCTGCCCAAATCCGTCTCTTTGTGACAAAGAAAAATTGTAACGTGAGCCGCACAACCTGCTTAGTACCAATGCGATATTAGTACGGAAATAAGAACCGTATTTTCATTGTAATATAGATGAAAGTGGAATGTTTTCTTGTTAATTGCCTTTTGGCAAATGTTGAAAACTGAAGCGATAAATGAAATCAATATTTTTGTTTTGTTTTTACTAAAAGTTACCGTCAAATACCGTTTTCTGTTATTATATTTTTTTTACATAAAATAAACAGTAGGCGTATAAAGCATGATATGAATTAATATTTTATCTGAAACTCGAAAAGGCAAATTCTATTATACAAAACTTTGTGTTCAGTTTTCATACTCAAAATTCCGTCCGTAATCTTTTTTAGCTAAACGCAAAATGCTATAACCTGCTCCATACACGGATACGAAAAAGGTAAGTCAGGCAAGCTGGCTGTCATTAATACATCGGGATGAGTAATGGGGGTCGCGGGATCGGTTCCTGTAAACGGTATAATTCGGTTGTTACTTCACTCAATGGATTCGTTTCAAATCTTAAGGCTTCTAGGAGAATGTAAGGATCTGCAGTATCGAAAGCTTTTCTTGTTTTTGGTTTCAGGTTTTAAACAGGAAGTGTATTAAATTATATTTGTAAGTAAATCAATTCTTACAAATATAAGTATTATAAATATGTTTTACCTCTTATTTTCATTTAGAATACGTGAATTTTCTGTGCCGTAGCTGTTATTTTCTTAAACCTATTTGACTCAATTATTATTTCTCCTTTATATAGCAGCAGAAGCAGTGTTGGCCTAGTGGCTTCAGCATGAGACTCTCATACCTGAGGTCGTAGGTTTGATCCCCGGCTGCGCACCAATTGGATTTTCTTTCAATGTGCGCACCATTTGCTCGAACGGTGAAGGAAAACATCGTTAGCAAACCGACATGTCTTAGACCCAAAAAGTCTGAAAAGGCATTAGAAAAAAGGCCAAAGGCAAAGGCATTAGAGGCTGATCTCCTACTTGCCCATTTGATTTAAAAATGATCATAAAAAATGATTCAAAAATCTGAGGCCTAGGCCTAAAGTGGTTGTAGCACCACTGATTTAATTATTTTATTTTATTATTTCTCCTTTAATCCAAGAACTAAACCAACAGAGCCACATAAGTAATCGGTCATTTAGAATAGAATATTTTTTGTTTAGAGTTATAATGTGAAAATAAGCAGTGTAAAACACGTCATGAGTGAATTAATTCCTATCTAAAAGCTAGTTGTATGTATGCGTGTCGCGACTAGCGGAAATTATTGTGACCATTGCATTTGCATTTTCGTGCAGTCTCCGTGTTTTATGGCGATGTTTAATTTTACTTGTTTATGTGGACTTCTATCTAGCTGTCTACATTCTAAACCGCACATTTTCATATTCCGCACATAGAGATGAGTTTTAATTTAGTTCAAAGTAGGTTTGTTTTACTAAACGTAACAGTTTTGAAATATATTTGCAAAGATGTATGTTGTTTTATGGTAGTTCTTGCTTGAGAACATATTTTATTCGTGGAAATATAAATCTACTAACAGTATAATCACGCAAATATATACAAATAAACTTAATTCAGGGGCTCCAATATCTGCTAAAACAAAGTAAATTGTTATTGAACAAAGAAATTTTGAATCTGATTTTATTTCTGTGCGAGAAATAATGTGCTAGAAATAAAATCAATTAAAAAATAATTTTAAATTTCGGTATTTCCAGAGATTACTTCTAAAAAACTACATCTTTTTATATACGTAATATATTATTAAATAAAAATAGGTAAAAAAACTTTTTAAGTTAAACGGTTTTATGTTAAACATACATTGCAATGTTTAAGATAAATGTACTAAAAACCAAAAAATAATAAAATAGATACAGTCGTGGGAATTATAAACATAATATGCATAGACTAGACTAAAATAAAACCATGGGGCACGTCAGTAAGAAAATAGTAAGTAATTTCCTGACCGTCTGCGGGCCAACTGCCTATTTTAACGACGAATTAAACGATTCTTCTATCGCACATTAAGTCCATAATTTGTAGACAATTGACGTGCCCTACGGTTTTATTTTAGTCTAGTCTATGCATATTATGTTTATAATTCCCACGACTGTATCTATTTTATTATTTTTTGGTTTTTAGTACATTTATCTTAAACATTGCAATGTATGTTTAACATAAAACCGTTTAACTTAAAAAGTTTTTTTACCTATTTTTATTTTCTAGTTTTTAGTTTTTATTTCGCATTCTGTTTAATTCATTTAGTGCTTCGTTATTGCAAGGTTCCTTGCCCGTTAGTTTATATAAATAAATCAATTCTATAATATAAATATAATATATATTTAATTAATAAAATAGATACAGTTTTTAATATAATGTTATATATATATATAATATATATTTATATATTATATAATATTTATTTATTTTTATTTTATTTATTTAGTTTATTGTATTGTCACCAAAATCCAAAGTGTATACAAAATTTCAGATTAATCGGTTGACAGGAAGAGGGTGAAATTTGAATTACTAGATTTGACCCAAGAATAAATAAAACAAACGGGGTAAGCTAAATAAAACCGTTTAAAAATAAAGCTAAGTTTTATTTCACGAAGATTTTAGTAACCCGCTACGCCGTAGAGGAAAATCCCTTGAGGTCCGGACTGATTTTAGAGAACTTTTAGACGCCTAAATACTAAATAGACGTTGGTTTTTCACTGTCCAATGTCTCACTAAATTTTATATGTATTATTCAATATAAAATAATTTTTTTGTTAATTTTATGTTTTTATTGTTTTTCTAACTTGTACGTAAAACAACAATTGATCTAAAAGCAATCGAGGCCTAGTGCTTAGGCTCGCAGCTTTCTATTCTATGGTTGTGGGTTCAAACCCCGGCGTATTCAAGTATAATTATTATATTAAATATTCTCTTGATGCACTTGTGAATAAATTTATCGCATACTCATAAAACACGTGTTAAATAGAATCCACGTTTCTACTATCAAAAAAGGTTTGAATTGTGATATTAGAGGGATCGCGAATGATGAACGAAGTGATCTGAAATGAATCTTTTAATATTGGCGAGCGAGTCGAGCTCAAATATTGGTAACACGTAACAAAAGGTCGAGGCTTTTATTGAAATCCACTGTTCGTGGCCCGATCATACCTAATAACGAACGGTTGTCTATATGGAAACGGACTTTTTTATTAATGTGACTATTTTAAATTTAAATATAATGACGACGCATTTAAATTTTTTGATAATATATCTTTATTCGACTGTATACTACGTGTTTTCAATGTGTGTACGTGCTTTTGTGTTATTTCACTATGCCTATCGTTGATAGAGACTAAACGTTTTTTTACTTAGTACTTTTTATTATAAAATTTAATTACTGCAAGTCGTATAAGAGTATAATGGTAGCAGCTCCTTACAAACATTTTGTAAACCAAAAGAGTTTAATTATTATTAGAGTTTATAAGTAAAAAATGTTACCCATATACATTATATTTAGATTGATTGATTATTATTAACATCTATAGGCACGTTACAGGTTTTTTATTAAAGTTTATTTTCATGAATTATAAATCATAACGTAGTATATAGTAGTTTTAATAAAAATCTAATAACATTTTCCTATGGTAAGTGGATGATCAATCTTATTTGCCAGATCAAAGTACCTAATCCCCATAAATAATATTTTCGAAGTGTGAAAAGATGGACCAATTGGTGACTTAATACTATAAAACGATCTCCATGCTTAGTACGCTTCGACGTTAGAAAAAATATATGAGGAGCATCAGGATATGAAACAAAGGTAGGTGCAGCACCCGGTGCTCAGATTGCTCCATGAATCTAACTAGAGGGCGTCCCATTACTTCATTCGCCTTTTTGAAACTCCGTTCAATTGCATTAAAAAATTCTCGAAATCAAATTTCAATCAATTTGTTGAATGTTAATTGATTTTTATAACTAATATTAATTCAAATAACTCACAATATTGGTTGAATTGTTATGTCATCTGATTTTTTTTTGACATATTTGACAAAAGTATACGCCTTTTGAAATAAACACAGCAAATGCTTCGTAAATTGTATTTGATTTAAAAATTGTTTGAATATTATGAAGGTTGCTCTAATTAGTTTACGTAAAGCAATTAATTGTTTCCGCGTGTAGGAATTCTACCGTAGCATTAGAAAAACTTTTTAGGGTTTTAATGGCAACAAATTTTAGTTTTAGCTAAATAAACTGCGAGTTTTCGATGGAGCTGCGACCAGTGTTGACCTAGTAGGCTTCAGCATACGACTCTCATCCCTGAGATCGTAGGTTCGATCCCAGGCTGTGCACCTATGGACTTTCTCTCTATGAGGGCATTTAACATTCGCTCGTACGGTGAAGGAAAACATCGTGAGGAAACCGGCTTGCCTCAGGCACAAAATGTCGACGGCGTGTGTCAGGCACAGAATTGACAATCATAAAACAGAACAAAAATCTGAGGCCTAGACCTAAAAAGTTTGTAGCGCCTCTGATTTTTTTATCTTCAACTGCCAGTTTTCAATAGTCCTATATGATAAGTACTTCATATTTTATTCACATTATATATTATTGAGTTTAGTGAGACCTCGCAATGGCAAAGGAATCTCTGCGTTTGAGTTTTTTTTTAAAGATAAGTAATCAGGATGAGCTTTCTTTCTCTATCAACGGGAACAGTTTTCCTAGTAATATTTCCTAATTATACGCCATGTGCCTTTTTTATTTTTTTAATGTAATTTAAATTATGAAATAAAAAAGCTATAAATTCAAACTTTGTTTATATTAAGACATTTTCTTCAGCAGAAACTTTTAGCGAGTCTAAATCACGTCCCGGCATTCGATGAAAAATTAAACATTTTTAATTTAAGGAAGATGAGCATCCCTCCCGGTACCTGGACTAAACTTGCTCAGTTTTAATGAATTCTTTATTCGATCTTCAAAGTTTGTAAGGTTCCATGATTTTTATATTGCAAAGTTTCGTTACTTACCAATGCATTATCTCCGGCTTTATTTAATTTTTAAATGCTGTTTTGTTTTTAAATCTGGTAAAGATTTTCCTCTGTGTAAATGTATTTAAATGTCTTTGTGTTTAAATATACTGTTTAAAATTTACATTAGCAACATATACGAAGACATTCGAAATAAAAGATTTCACATCAAAGAAGTTGTCATTTAAAATGTATAGAATCGGTCGGTTTTCACCACAATTCAGCTGCTTTTTCAATGGTCAAGAGTGTACCGGAAGTCGTCTGGACGCCAGGTGGAGAGAGGAAATGGCACTTCCGGTTAAGGACGCATTACAATCAAAGCGTTTTCACTTGTGACTACTTTCCTTTAGAAGATCTTTGAAAAGGTGCTACATTTTGTTTGACGTAAGTGCTTGGATATTTAAAACATTGTTTGAGTAAAAAATGTTTGCAAATCATACTAAATTCCCCATATTGAAATAAAACAAACTTCAATGCAAAATAAAAAAAATTCAGGCTTTCGACTCCAAAACCACCAATTTACAATTCAACGTAAAATATTTTTGTTCATGTTCAAGCAAAGCTACCCCGTCAGAGAACTCATCTGGATGAGTAGTCTAAAGATTCAGAGCCAAAAATCGAAGTGAAAATTTTGATTACAATCTTACCTATTTACAAAATAAAATCTGGCTTGAAGACCATTCGGAAATTAAAGGTTCTAACGTGTTATATCTTGGCACCGACTTAGAATAAATAGCCTAATAGCATCTTCATCCCTTTTTATAAATAAACAAAATTTGTCTATTTTTAACTATCTTAATAAAGCCAATAAAAACTATTGTTACTTAATACTTTTTATTTCTTTTGGAGAATTTGTATTGAGACTAACTGAGTGGGTGGTGTCAAATTAAGAAAATAAAAATGTTCAATCATGAAACTAGCTTAACCAGTTTTATTATTTATTTATTTATTTATTTATTTGTAAATTTACAGCTAGCATAAATTATATACAATTACAAACAGTTACATTAAAAATATAGCCAAATATGGAATACATAATAATACAATTAACTACAAAATGGTTCAAGAATTTATAAAAGGAAACAAACAAATAAAAACTATTCAATACGTTTATCTAAGTGGTACCTAATTTGGTTGTGTTGTATGATGGTGTAAAAGTGAGGGTAAGTACGTGAAGGTGTGTATGTGGGGTATGCTCATGATGCAGGTGATTTTGCGCTATGGATATTCTTAATACTTCTTTTAATCATATTCCGCGACAGTTTAAACAGGTCGAGGCTTAAATATTGGTCGTTGTATGTCCGGGCTGCGCGATACAAAACTGAGTTCCTTGCATAGTTAGTGTTAATGTGAGGAACATGGAACAAAGCACGATTACGAGTCTGGTAGGCAGGAACAAGGAAGGGCAATTTTTCTAGAAGGGAGCTACAATTAATTTTATTTGAGATGATGTCATGTAGTAGCAATAAATCATATTGTTTTCGTCGAGAGTCTAAAGTATTAATTTTAAAATGTTCACACGCGTCATTATATGTATTAAACTTATTGTAGGTCTTATAGGAGATAAATTTTATGAAGTCTTTTTGGATCTTTTCAATTTTTTCTTTGTGTACAGTGTAACTAGGTGACCAAACCGAGCAACCATATTCGAGAATACTTCTTACGTACGTATAGTATAGCACTTTCATATAGTCGACATCATGAAAATGTTCACTAACACGTCTTACAAAACCAAGCTGCTTATAGGCCTTGTCAACTATTGTGTCAATATGGTTATTATACGTCATTTTATAGTCTAACCATATACCTAAGTCACGAACACAATCTACTTCTTTTACAGATTTGTTATTAATATGATAGCTAAAGTTAAATTTGTTTTTTTTTCTGGTGAATGTTATTTTGACACATTTAGAAGCATTAACCGATATTCGATTTTGTCTATAATAATTGGAAAGGTTATTTAGGTCGGCCTGAATTTTGTGACAGTCTCCTTCTTTGTTTATTTTTAAATATATCTTTTTATCATCAGCGAACATAAGGTAATTTGAATCTTTAATGGTACTATTTATGTCATAAAGATATGCATTGTATAACAGGGGACCCAAAATAGATTATATCTTAATAAAAAATATTATGCTATATAGTTTTACATTTTTTTACCGACGCAATTGATACATGCTATTTTACCAATAGTCGAATGTAGGTGTTTTAGTTTTACTCGTTAATTACATATGAAAACTAAGAAAAAAATCCTTTGAACAAGGTTAACCGAAGATCAACAACTTGTAAACAAAGAGATCAAATACAATAAATTGTTTAGCACAAAAAGTTTATCTAAATTGTGTTCACGTGTACAACAATAAATAAAGTCGGCGCGAACTCGACTGAGACATAATCTAGACTACCTGACTCATTCCTACATACGACTTGAATACACACAACTACGAAAATTTTGATAAAGAATCCCTATTACAAAGAAACAAATTTTATAGGTCATTATTTGAATCCGAATATTTCAAATGAATATTGATAAACTTATTCGATTACTATTATTATACGAATTTTAAATGAACATTTAAAATAAACGGTGAATTTACCGATTAATATAAGCCGTTGTATAGCAGAAGAAACGATTTGACTGAATACAATATATTTCTGTATCAGAATTTTTAAATGTTCAATAGCTTATCCGATTTTATTCAGTGTATGTGCGATAATGGGTGGGCGTTTAGTTCACCTTGTAGGAACGCACTGCAATATGCCAAGTGTTTCTATAAATCTTCTACTTCCCAGCCCCTTTGTTTTTGTATTGATTCCAAGACCATGCCAACATTTCTTAAAAAATTTCAACATTTATTTTATTCTAAAAACATTTCCAAAACCAAATTCAACAAAAAATTACCCAGGTACGTAGATTAGTTTGAAAACACGATATTTTCATATATATATGAAAATATCTACAATATACTGCCCGGTTGCGTTTATATCTAATAAAAACGCAACCGGGCAGGAGGCTCACCTAATGTTAATTGATACCGCCGCCCATGGTACTCTCAATGTCAGAGTGCGTGGCCGGCCTTTTAAGAATTGGTAAACTCTTTTGTAAGTCGAATTGGTTCGGAAATACTTCAGTGGGCACCCACATAGTGGTGGTGCGCAAAAACTGCATTAAAAAACACTCAGTTGTGGAACGACGGACATCGAGGTGATACTGGTGGAATTTCGTATTCTGCCCTGATAACTGATAACTTCCGATGACGAAACTCAGCGCAGTCATATCTATTCAAAAACCGATAAAAAAATTAACGCATACATTTTATTATCAAAATAGATTACTATTGTGTCCAAGAAATACTCTTTCTATATTGACAAATATAGTGATAAGTATATAATCGATTAGAGATATACACAAATAACTATATTATACAGTTATATTTTTAAATGCCCAAAGAATAGATATTTAGATATTCATGTGTATTTTTATTTGCCTATTAACATAAATATGTTGTACACGTTTTGGACCCTTAAATAACTATAAAATATTAACAACGTTTGTATTGTAGACATTAAGCTATTAAGCGAGGGGATCGTACGTAAAAATGTCCTTTTTTCGAAATTACGTGAAATTTACGAGGCTAAAATACAGATTCTTGTGTTATCTACTGGCGGATTTCCAAATACCTGTGCGATAAATAATACTATCTGAACCGTTATTAAAACTGCCCCTTTTCGAGACACTTAGTGGAATTTATTTGTGTGAAACAGTTTTAAAATTTCTTACGTATATTTCAGGTTGTTCATGAAGACAGTCTCCTTAATCTAGCTACCTATTAAGAACTAACCTATTACATATATATCTTCTATAGCTGATTATAATCTTTTAGGCCTCAGATTTTTGTATCTGTTTTGTGATCAGTTTTTCTTAATACTGATTAGCCTTTTGTGTGCTTAGTGCAGTTTAGAGAATCGCTAAAACTACCAACACTACTCATCAAAGCAAGCAAATAACGAATAATTATTCTAACATCTTTCATTAAAAGAAAAACTACGACAACAAGATGCGCCTAATTGGTGGATTATTTCCGTCTAGTTGACATCACGGAACCTAACACATAATTAGTTCGCTATATGCTGAATATCAAAGAACCACTGGGATTAAAAAGTATATCAGGTATATAATTATGTTATTCTCATTGAAAAAAGGGCAACGGAATAATGAATGTAGGGTCATCCACAAACAAATGCAAAGTAGTTAACATGTCTCGCCATAGCTCCCACAGGATAAGAGCAATTTCCAGCGACTGTTTCAATTATAGGTATGTGTGCTCCTGTTAATAATATAAATTAACTAATGTTAATTAAAATATTTAGTACCTCTGTATACTTTCAAGAGAGGATCATTATTGACTGTGATAATAGATCACATACTACGTTATCTGTTTACGTAATTCTTCAATAATTATTATTGAAGTGAAACTTCTTTAGGCGCATGAGGGTAATTTTTTTACGGATATGTCACGAAGATGTGCAGCGTTTTTGTAGAAGAAAAGGGAGAGAGTGATTGAGACCGATAGAAATTCTATCTTTAAAATTAAAATTTCGTAAAGAGAATTCATGCAATATTAGTATTTTATATTTTATGCAAAATAATTTATTGAAATCTCAAATGACAAAATTATAAATTAAAACATGCCATGTGTTTTTATTATCGAAAAAATAAATTTAAAAAATTAAATTTGTTCTTTGTTTTCATTTTCGAGACTCTTAATATTTTAATTACAATTAAATTAATTAACTTCTAACATATCTTACTTTTTCCCTCCCTCTAAGTATCGGAAATTTTTAGATTTTTATAAATATGAACAAGACTTCAAAATTTGTTTTCCAAAGAAGTTTCACTTCTAACATGTGTACTTTGTACGCACACACTTTTTTTTAAATAATGTATAGGTTAAAAAGTCAGCCATAAGCTAGTTATTCAAAGCTAAACAAAACCCTGTTATCTCATCAAGTAACTAATGGTAACAGCTCACTGGGGAAGCAATAGAAATAAAGCATGGCTTCCACTCAGCTTTATTTTTCCGTTGTTAATTATTTGCAGTTAACAAGGTGTTGTCTTTGTTATTTATTGCGAGGCCGTTAGGCTCATCGTCCACTTTCAAGGGAAATATTTTTTTTTTAGCTTTCAAAAGCTAATCATTTACTTTATATCTACTGTCATTATTAATTATTGTCATCGGTTTTAAGCGTTAATTAAAGTTAATTGTTTATTTTATTAATTATTATTGTGATCACGTGTGTAAAGTGTAAATAAAACACGCTTTTCGTTGTTTTGTAAGAATTGATTAGTTATTGTTTACTTTAATTTTGTTTCATTATCGTATTCATATTACTCTAAGAAATTAAAAAAATGAGATATTCTTTAAATTAAAGCGATTCATTTGTTGTGAAAGATACTTTACAATATTGTTGAAAGTCGTTAGTCAAACAAGATACCTTTAAAATAATTTACTCAACGTGATATTCTTGAAAAAGTTTACAAAGATTAAGCACAGCGCTTTGTTAGTAATTTAATTCTGTTTCGTTAATGGTATAAATTAAAAGAAAAAGACAATCACAGGTAAATTATTATGAAATACAATATAGTAAATGCACGTCACAATACTTTAATTATTACATTAAAAATATAGTAAAAAACGTGAAAAAAGTTACCCGTGTGTGTGACGTTAGTTTTTGTTCGTATCACAGCTGCAGGTGTCCTTTATGAGTTGCAAACTTTGAGCGGGAAAAACTAACACGACAACGGCACGAATTACTTTTTGTTTATCCAAGAGATGAGTTGCGGAAAATTCCATTCAATAATTTATGTTTTATATTAACCTAAATTATTATATATCCGACATTATTATATATATTTCAACGCATTTATTCTAAGACATATAATATTAAGTTATTACTAATACAAATAAAACTTTGGGACGGTATGAGACGCTAACACAACAACAGGATAAAATAATATTTTGCAGTGAGGCTTATACGTAAGGTAAAAAAAATGTAGTCTGTAGAAAATTAAAATATATTGTAAAATATATTTTAATTTTAATTTTATAATACCCATTACAAGATTCTAATATTCCGTTAATAAAAAAATCTTAAAAGTGGTGAAATATAAAAATTTAATCTAAACAAGCTAAACAATCATTTCTTGCGCAAACATCATCCTACTTTTAATGTGAAAGTTTTCATTCAAAATACATGGTGATTTCGTCTTTGATGCCGGCGCGTGACTGGCACAAAGAAGGAGTGCCTTTGGATGCTTTTACGATGCGCTTTTTACTATAATGACACCAACTATGTCACTAGTATACGTACATAATGATAAAAGGTGAAACATTTTGAAGAAAAAAATATCTATGCATTCAAAGCAAGTCAAATATGTAAACGGAATTCTTCACAAAATCAAACACTAATACACCTAGCTGTATAAGTATTTCCTTTGTTGAACTATTAAACATATTATTAATTGTATAATAAGGTCAACACTTCCATTTCCATATTATATATCCTCTTACAAAACATGAGTGCAAGAAGACGGTCGCACTGTGGCTACTGGATCTCAACTATGAGGCAACAGAAAAAATGCTTACCATAATTAAATAGTTAAGTATAAAGTTGTTAGGGAATAATTTATAGTAAAATAGTTTTAGCTTTATTAGATTAAAAATTATTATTAAACTGTTTTTTTCATAGAGAAGTAGGTGATCAGCCTTCTATATGAGACATCACGTTGAATAATGGAATTCAACATGCCGGTTTCCTCACGTTGTTTCTTCGAGTGTTAGATGCGTATATAGAAAGTCTATTGGTGCACAGCGATCGAACCTACGACCTTGGGGATGAGTATGGCCTATCCTATACTAAAATACATAAACCCGTTAAATGACACTTCATAATCATTTACAAAAACGTCTAAAATTCTGATTAATATACCGAGTAATGTTTATTTTAGTTATGATGGAATGTTATAGAAAAATAGATAATAACTTAAAAGAAGTAACCATAATATGTGATATGAGCCATTCTTGTATATTTCATTAAGTACTGAATGCTGAATGATGACACTATCGACATCTTTATAAGTTCGCAGAGTGTGTTCACAGTAGCGATCTTGTGTATCTTATGTATTTAATATAATTTTTTTCTTAGTACTGTAAGGACAATATATGTAGTTTTGTAAATAAATAAAGTAAACATAAATTAAAGAAGGCTACTAAGTGACGCATTATTGTTTCTTTTGTTACATAACACCGTATCCGTCATATGAATAAAATTTATAAAACGTTAATACAATCGATGAGATACAACCGATAATCCGACCATCATTTTTATCACATCATGAGAATCTCGGTGGAGAATAACCGCAATTACTGACAATTACTCATTTATTTTAGATAATGTAAAGGCCGTTTCGCTTCTATAGCTAACTTCCATGATGGAACGATATAGGTTGGATTATGATGAAAAAAATTGTTTTTTTTGTACTATTAGCATTATTGTGTATAAATGAATAGGACTTTCTAGGCCTCGCATTATCGGCTTGTTTGTACATTTGTTTCTTCACAGTGTCAAATGTATAATTTTAGTTAGAAATTTGCATAACACTCAGAACGACCACCCATTATCGTTTCAAAATTAATATTTTTACAAAATTAATATTGATAAGAGCTGGAAATAAAACAAGTAACATTTAAAGCACAAAAAGTAAAAAACTTAATTACCCATTTACAAATCTATCAATATTCAATCGTTACGAAAATCAAAAATATTTAAAATAGTGTTTAATACTAAGACATTTTAACATTCATAAATATATAATATTCGTGGAAACCAGAAGGCACTAAAATATACATAACACATAACATTTCGAACACAGGTGAACATCATTGCTAAATGTCAAATCTGCTTGTGCGCAATTCCATTGTTTTTTGTTGTTGTTTGCTGTTCATTAATAAATAGTAAGTTGCATTGAAGTTATAAAACATCTATATACAATATGCATAAGGAAGGAAGATTTTTTTTAAATTATAAATTTATTAATAGCTGTGACCCTCGTGTTGCGGGACCTTATCTTATACACATATTTTGTTAAGAAGTTTCCTATATATATATTTATATTCCTGTTCCTATATATTTATAGGCGATTGGGGGCTAATCGTCTCGCCTCCCCAACGTTCTTGTTCTGTTGCTTCAGGTCGCACCTGGAGGCTCCAAATATTTGACATTCTAAAATGAGATGTATTACTTGTTTGTAGGTCGCACGTACATCTCACTCTGATTTCAGGTTATATAATATGTTCCGGTATTCAACAAGGTAATAACAATCGCAAATAATGTAGTAAACATGTTAAAGATAAGTAAGTATATACTATTTAATAAATTAACCTTAAATAATAATTACAAAAGACATATTATCTTAACGAATATAAACGCGATTTTATCGAAGAAGTTCTATTTAATGTGTAAATAATATTTCACTAGATTATTTCCCGTGTCGTGTTCAACAAAGGCACAGTAACACGTGGCCGGTGAATGGTCGGTGAGCACGAGTGTCTCGAAGCGAGTTATAGTTTTTTATTGTTCATCTCTATGCGACATTCACCGCGTGTCAAGGTGAACCAGCTGTAATGTGTCAAGTACGTAATGATACACCCCGTTTATTTCATTAGGACTCTTAGCGCAAGGCGTTTTCCTTAAACCCAATTTAAAAAAGGATAAGGTTCTCCCTGATCTCAATTTGTCGGATTTTTTTCAGCTTTTCACTTTGATTATCAGATTCTTAATTAACTTAGCGGAATACTAAACATTTTTAGCATTTACATAAAATGATCTTGCCTTCATCATTTCATTCGATTTGATTCAACTTATTAGTACTCGGTTCAAAATAAAACAATAATATATATTAATCACTAAGCGTTAGTTTGATGTCGACAAAGAAGTTTCGCTATACTTGTAATATTTGGCGTTTTGGATGGGAAGAACAAAAAGTAGATTTGAATGTACCATTGCTATATATGCATATATATCGGTAGTTTATTGATCCCTTTACTAAAAAAAACATTCGGACGAACCAATCAATATAATCTTTGAAGGCGATTTTGACTGCCCCATCAGAGTTAAGTTTATCTTGCAAGAAATTATCCAAATATAAAATATGATAATCTGTTGGAGCAGTAGTCTTAGACATTTATGTAAGGACCTAATATTATTATATATCTAAAGTGTCATATTGTGACACGGCTTGCCTCCTGCTACACTGGAAATAGTAGCAGCATATATTTTACTTTTTATATTTTTAATATTATTTTCTTTTTTGAAATAAAATAAAATTTAAATGAGAATAAACTTCTGTAAACATAAAGTGACATCACTTAAATACAGTTTTAAATCAACTATTTCGAGTTCATAATGTTCATTAAACTTAGTTAAATATTACTTAACCTTAAAATTGTAATAAAGTTAGTGATAAAAGCCATTTTGATTTTAAATATTCTTATATTCGTGTATGTTCATCGACTGACGGCGAACAAAGTGCCCTAATTCAAAAAAGGCATGAACAACTTAATAAAATAATATAAGCCAAAAAGATATTTCGCCTTGAATTGATTCACTCGTGTGTCCTTTGAATGCAAATTAGTGAGCTTCGCAAATGGCTAATATTTCACATAATTTGCTGTCTGATATTAACTAATAGACATATGAGAAATATGTTTATAATCATAATAAAGAGTTTGCCTTTTCTGAATAAAAGTTGAATCTTTATAAAAGACGCACAAACTACCAATTGTGAAATAATTTTATATAGTACTATAAGCGTACGGTGTCGATCTGAACCACCGCCGCTATTCTCGAAATGAAACTCGGAGTGGAGTTATAAATGTTATGTTTATTGGCCGAACGTTAGTGATGGTGATACAATTATAATACAGCGAAGTAAGCTTACGACTAACGTCCGTCCGGCACGGCTGCTTAAATCTATCTGACTATACAAAATAACAACTTAAAACTAATCCTAAAATACCACGCTGGTTAAAGGGACTGACCGACCCTTCCGCTACCTGCGCACCCGCCGACCGTTTCCAAGAATAACATCTGGCTTGCAGCTTCGGTCGTCGGCTTTATAAACTGTATTGTTCGTTGTCCGTAACAGTCTCCCCTCAGCGAAACCTTCCTATGACGTGAAGCTTTCCGTAGGTAGGACAACGAAAATTCCTCTGCTAATGCTTGCGCCGTTTTCCACGTTCTTTTGGTAACGTGTTTCAACGCAACTATCTCAATATTATGTACATCTCTAGTACTTAGGCACGTAAAAATCGCGCCCCAAGGCTTTTTATTACGGCCTCCTTTTCTAAGCGTATGACACCCATCTAAAAGAATGTGACTCCTTGTCACCTCTGTTATCGATATTCTTAAACGCACACGTACACGCAGTAACCGATTGCTTACGCTTAATCGGCAACTATGATCTTTAAGCATGCGTATAAATAGTTGTACGTAAGCTGTGGCTCTAACCCTGGTTGAAACCCGATGCCATTGCCTAGCATCCGTCGTTTTGGTTATTTCAGTTAATTTATGTGCAACGAATGGTGGATGCCTCGTTTTCTCATTTCTGATCCATTGTAATACCGTTGTTGAATCCGTCCATAGCACGATCTTGATTGGTTCAATTCTGTGTTCTCTAATCGCCACAGACTGAGATCGCTGTTTACTCTGTGACTTAATGGATGCCACCCGTGCTTTTGCTGTGATGAACCTGTCCTCAATTACATCGGTTCTAATTCGCCAATATGCAACGCTCGCATGTGCTTGTTCAGATGCGTCAAAGAACACATGCAATTGAATCTCTCCTCCCCTCGTGTAAATATGCCATCTAGGTACCACTGAAGACAGTGTTTGTACATTTTCTAACTAAGACACTGACTTTTTAAACTCATACGACTGTTCCATTTTCCGTTCAATGCTTTTAAGCCGATTAAATGCCATATTATAGCTTTCTGGGAATTTCGTGTTATCAGTCTTCCACGGCAACCCCAGGTAGTAACGCCTTTCCCGTTTCTCTATTGTTGTATTGAACAATTGAACTGCACGTGCGTCGGCACTTCTTACCCTTTTTTTATTATTTATACCCAAGGCATCTATTGCAAAACCTTGTTTTAATATCGCCTCTAGACGCTCATCTATTGTTTCTTTGTAAACGTCGCTTTCTGCCGCCTTTTTTATGCAGTGCAAAACACGTTCGTTGTCTTCCATTAAACTTCGTATAGGTGCATGTAAAATCCAGCCTAATCGGGTTAAAGATGCAGCCGGTTCATTTTTCTTCCCACTGCATACTTTTCTGGAAACGATGAGATGCCAATTGTCTGCTCCAATTAACAGTTGTGGTTTAGCTTCGCCAATCATTTGTTGGAGTGGTAACTTAACCAAGTGTTTGTAGCGCAAATTATCCGCGCTAATTCTTTGGCTACCAATATCGAAATCACGCATAGTTCGCGCTTTCAAAGTGTAATTAGCCCCTCCGTCGTAGCGACTGACGTCAATTTTGACGTGTTGGCTCTCAAAATCTTTCGTTTGAGAACTAACTCCTTGTATTTTCAGCGGCTTCTTTGACCCGCTCACACCTAATTCGAGGGCTAATTTTTCCTCGATGATTGTAATAGTCGAACCTTCGTCTAATAGGGCATGAGTTTTTACAACCTTTCCAAGTAAGACGGCTTGACAATCATCCTTTGCCGTCACAGAGGTCGACATAACAACTTCAGCCTCTGAGTTGGATGTTGATGGTTTCACCAACAATGGTTGTTGTTGTGGCTTGTGTACTACCCAATGCAACAACCTATGGTGCGCCTTTTCACACCCATCAATACCACATCGCTTTATTTCTTCCAGCGCTTTATCAATTATAATCTGCGGTTGCCCATAGCACTGATCTAGTGCGTTGATAATAAGCTCGGGATCGCAAGCTGTACTCAATAATATCGCGACTGTTTCTTTAGCGGCTCCCGTCAGACTTGTGCGTAATCTTGCCATGTTTTCCGCTTTAGAGTATTTGTAGAGCTTCGTGGAGTCTTCATAAGCATCTTTAAAGTAAAGCCAGTCGGAGACATTCCCGTTAAACTGCGGCAGATCTTGAGCATGTCGTACAGGGGGTCTGTTTGTAGCTATTTTTTCAAAGGCTCTGATGAGCTGTTCCATCCCTCGATCTTGGGATCGCGTTCTCGGCACGGAGGCCTCTTCGATAGGTGATATGGGCCGTTCTATTTCCCAAGACACATTCTGTATGCATGGCTTCACACGTTCTGCGAGCACTGTGTCTTCTTCCCTATCACCCTGAGATAGATTATTCTCGCCGCTATGCTTTCTTAGCCGTTTATCTACCATAACAGTGGAATTGCTTCCTTTCCGCTGTTCTGGCAAGCATTTGACGATCTTCTTTTCACCGTCTGCTCTGGCTAAGTCAACGGCGATTCGCTTCTTTAACAATTTCATTTCAAGCTCCATCTCTTGTTCCATCTCTTGATATTTTAATTCGAACTTTTTTCTTAAATGTTCTTTTTCTAATGCGACCAAGCGTTTTTGGACTTCGTATTCAGCTTGCCTTACACGGGATGCTTTCGACCTCATTGTATTTCTTGAGGTCTGTGATGCTGAACCCACAGGTAACAAATTTGAATCAACGAACAAAGTGCCCTAATTCAAAAAAGGCATGAACAACTTAATAAAATAATATAAGCCAAAAAGATATTTCGCCTTGAATTGATTCACTCGTGTGTCCTTTGAATGCAAATTAGTGAGCTTCGCAAATGGCTAATATTTCACATAATTTGCTGTCTGATATTAACTAATAGACATATGAGAAATATGTTTATAATCATAATAAAGAGTTTGCCTTTTCTGAATAAAAGTTGAATCTTTATAAAAGACGCACAAACTACCAATTGTGAAATAATTTTATATAGTACTATAAGCGTACGGTGTCGATCTGAACCACCGCCGCTATTCTCGAAATGAAACTCGGAGTGGAGTTATAAATGTTATGTTTATTGGCCGAACGTTAGTGATGGTGATACAATTATAATACAGCGAAGTAAGCTTACGACTAACGTCCGTCCGGCACGGCTGCTTAAATCTATCTGACTATACAAAATAACAACTTAAAACTAATCCTAAAATACCACGCTGGTTAAAGGGACTGACCGACCCTTCCGCTACCTGCGCACCCGCCGACCGTTTCCAAGAATAACATCTGGCTTGCAGCTTCGGTCGTCGGCTTTATAAACTGTATTGTTCGTTGTCCGTAACAGTCTCCCCTCAGCGAAACCTTCCTATGACGTGAAGCTTTCCGTAGGTAGGACAACGAAAATTCCTCTGCTAATGCTTGCGCCGTTTTCCACGTTCTTTTGGTAACGTGTTTCAACGCAACTATCTCAATATTATGTACATCTCTAGTACTTAGGCACGTAAAAATCGCGCCCCAAGGCTTTTTATTACGGCCTCCTTTTCTAAGCGTATGACACCCATCTAAAAGAATGTGACTCCTTGTCACCTCTGTTATCGATATTCTTAAACGCACACGTACACGCAGTAACCGATTGCTTACGCTTAATCGGCAACTATGATCTTTAAGCATGCGTATAAATAGTTGTACGTAAGCTGTGGCTCTAACCCTGGTTGAAACCCGATGCCATTGCCTAGCATCCGTCGTTTTGGTTATTTCAGTTAATTTATGTGCAACGAATGGTGGATGCCTCGTTTTCTCATTTCTGATCCATTGTAATACCGTTGTTGAATCCGTCCATAGCACGATCTTGATTGGTTCAATTCTGTGTTCTCTAATCGCCACAGACTGAGATCGCTGTTTACTCTGTGACTTAATGGATGCCACCCGTGCTTTTGCTGTGATGAACCTGTCCTCAATTACATCGGTTCTAATTCGCCAATATGCAACGCTCGCATGTGCTTGTTCAGATGCGTCAAAGAACACATGCAATTGAATCTCTCCTCCCCTCGTGTAAATATGCCATCTAGGTACCACTGAAGACAGTGTTTGTACATTTTCTAACTGAGACACTGACTTTTTAAACTCATACGACTGTTCCATTTTCCGTTCAATGCTTTTAAGCCGATTAAATGCCATATTATAGCTTTCTGGGAATTTCGTGTTATCAGTCTTCCACGGCAACCCCAGGTAGTAACGCCTTTCCCGTTTCTCTATTGTTGTATTGAACAATTGAACTGCACGTGCGTCGGCACTTCTTACCCTTTTTTTATTATTTATACCCAAGGCATCTATTGCAAAACCTTGTTTTAATATCGCCTCTAGACGCTCATCTATTGTTTCTTTGTAAACGTCGCTTTCTGCCGCCTTTTTTATGCAGTGCAAAACACGTTCGTTGTCTTCCATTAAACTTCGTATAGGTGCATGTAAAATCCAGCCTAATCGGGTTAAAGATGCAGCCGGTTCATTTTTCTTCCCACTGCATACTTTTCTGGAAACGATGAGATGCCAATTGTCTGCTCCAATTAACAGTTGTGGTTTAGCTTCGCCAATCATTTGTTGGAGTGGTAACTTAACCAAGTGTTTGTAGCGCAAATTATCCGCGCTAATTCTTTGGCTACCAATATCGAAATCACGCATAGTTCGCGCTTTCAAAGTGTAATTAGCCCCTCCGTCGTAGCGACTGACGTCAATTTTGACGTGTTGGCTCTCAAAATCTTTCGTTTGAGAACTAACTCCTTGTATTTTCAGCGGCTTCTTTGACCCGCTCACACCTAATTCGAGGGCTAATTTTTCCTCGATGATTGTAATAGTCGAACCTTCGTCTAATAGGGCATGAGTTTTTACAACCTTTCCAAGTAAGACGGCTTGACAATCATCCTTTGCCGTCACAGAGGTCGACATAACAACTTCAGCCTCTGAGTTGGATGTTGATGGTTTCACCAACAATGGTTGTTGTTGTGGCTTGTGTACTACCCAATGCAACAACCTATGGTGCGCCTTTTCACACCCATCAATACCACATCGCTTTATTTCTTCCAGCGCTTTATCAATTATAATCTGCGGTTGCCCATAGCACTGATCTAGTGCGTTGATAATAAGCTCGGGATCGCAAGCTGTACTCAATAATATCGCGACTGTTTCTTTAGCGGCTCCCGTCAGACTTGTGCGTAATCTTGCCATGTTTTCCGCTTTAGAGTATTTGTAGAGCTTCGTGGAGTCTTCATAAGCATCTTTAAAGTAAAGCCAGTCGGAGACATTCCCGTTAAACTGCGGCAGATCTTGAGCATGTCGTACAGGGGGTCTGTTTGTAGCTATTTTTTCAAAGGCTCTGATGAGCTGTTCCATCCCTCGATCTTGGGATCGCGTTCTCGGCACGGAGGCCTCTTCGATAGGTGATATGGGCCGTTCTATTTCCCAAGACACATTCTGTATGCATGGCTTCACACGTTCTGCGAGCACTGTGTCTTCTTCCCTATCACCCTGAGATAGATTATTCTCGCCGCTATGCTTTCTTAGCCGTTTATCTACCATAACAGTGGAATTGCTTCCTTTCCGCTGTTCTGGCAAGCATTTGACGATCTTCTTTTCACCGTCTGCTCTGGCTAAGTCAACGGCGATTCGCTTCTTTAACAATTTCATTTCAAGCTCCATCTCTTGTTCCATCTCTTGATATTTTAATTCGAACTTTTTTCTTAAATGTTCTTTTTCTAATGCGACCAAGCGTTTTTGGACTTCGTATTCAGCTTGCCTTACACGGGATGCTTTCGACCTCATTGTATTTCTTGAGGTCTGTGATGCTGAACCCACAGGTAACAACTTTGAATCAACGGCTTCATTCTTCCGTATTGATTCAACTGACTCCCTGTCGTGTGTACTATCGGCTAGTCCACGTTCTAGGACTTTCGATGGCGATTCTAACGGCACGCGTTCTGTCCGTACATCTTCATCGATTTCATCTGCCCTCCTAGCTTGTCGGCTTCTTGTGTTCATTTTGAAGTCGATTGTATTCTTCGCTTCAATGAACTGGTGGATAATGCTTTCCGTCGGCGACCCACAGCAGCAATACGTCGATGCGGCGAGTCACTTTGTACAGGCGATGAAGTCAACCCTCTGCACGTACTCCTGGGATCGCAGGTAGTACTGCCGATGAAAATCTTCCTGGGATCGCAGGTAAAATCTTCCTTCTTCTCGGCGTCAATGCGTAGAGTAATATTCTTCTGGTTATCCGGCTTCTCGAAGGACCAAACTATAAGCGTACGGTGTCGATCTGAACCACCGCCGCTATTCTTGAAATGAAACTCGTGGAGTGGAGTTATGAATGTTATGTTTATTGGCCGAACGTTAGTGATGGTGAAACAATTATAATACAGCGACGCAAGCTTACAACTAACGTCCGTCCGGCACGGCTGCGTAAATCTATCTGGTCGTTATACAAATAATAGCTTAAAACTAATCCTAAAATACCACGCTGGTTAAAGGGACTGACCGACCCTTCCGCTACCTGCGCACCCGCCGACCGTTTCCAAGAATAACATCTGGCTTGCAGCTTCGGTCGTCGGCTTTATAAACTGTATTGTTCGTTGTCCGTAACAAGTACCTATCAGATATTTTTTAAATGTTCGAATGACCTATATTATGTCTTATTACGTCTTAGTATGTTTTTACGCAGAGCTGTAGTAACCAAGACCACCCTAAAGTCGTGCATTCGAATCCCGGTACATTAATGGATTTGTCTTTCTATACATATTAATGCTCATAGAGTAACGCCATACTTTGGGGACAAAATTTACGGAAGTTGTCATCAATACTTGAATCTAATGTTGAGTTATTACAGTAACTGATAAATGCGAAATTTAGAATGAATAAACATAAAACTAAATTGTTGTACTAATTGCGTGACTGCAAAAAATGAATCGCTAAGTAATCGATCAAGTGTGTATTACGACAACTCTTTGGAAATAGTTGTGGCATTTGCAGATGAGAATGTCAGGCTTTCACGTGTCGACTCATATGTTATCAAATACCAAATAAATGTAATTATTAGCCCCGAACCTAGAGGTAAATAAGGAGAAAATAACGTTGCTCTGGCGGTAAAGTTAAGAAATTTAACAATAAAGCAGGGGCAAAAATGTTTTAAGCGAAATATATTCGTTAATCAAATTAAATAATTTACAAATATTGCAACATTGTTGTTGCCGACAGATTTGGATGGACGCTGCTGAAATTTCGAATTCCATAAATAATTAAGAATTATTTTAAATAGATATATTGATTAATGCATTTCAATAAATATTAAATATCTATAATTAAAAGTTGTTTTATAAATATATTTATATGTGTTTGTAACGTTAATGCGTCCCAGACGACAAAATATTAATGCTTTAATAAAACGCAGATTTGGTTTTATTAAAATTCAAATCGATAAACAACGTCCACAATCCACTTTCATGGTCGCGTCTAATCCTAAATTTAAAATGACATTATCTTATATTATGTATTTATAAACCAATAAAATACAACTTATTAAACCTTGAGGCAAAGATGATGCTATCAAACTTGATTTGTGGTTCATTTTGATTACAATTTGAATTATCACTAGTGGTTGCCGCCGATTTCGTACCAATAAAAAAAAATATTATTATTATTATTACTATCCTTGCCGTAATTTGACCTGATATATTACACCTAGCTTTTAATAGACACAAATATATCTCACAATAAGACAAACGTTTATCTTAAATTCTATCTAAAAGCAAAATTCCCAACTAACGTTTGATCCCATCACACAAACTAACAAAACAAAATTTGCAAATCAAATCTATTTCTCGCTCGCAACATACTCATAAGTTTTTCAGCTTTCTTTGGCCAATTTTGTACAATAAACTGAATTCTTCCTTAAATATTTACAGTCAAATTAAAAGAAAATAAAATAGCTGTTTCTAAATTTCTTGTCTTGATTACGGTGTTATTCATAGCCATTTGAGGTAGAATTTTAATTAGATTCATTCACACACCCTTACACATATACGTATACATACACCCACAACCACTCATGATTTAGTTTTATTTTGTTTGTTACTTTAGTTTAGTCGGAGTAGTCATCTCTTTGGATATTTTCTGTCCGCGAATCACAGGACGTTTAAAGTCCTATTATAGGCACCAGCTCGCAAATATGGTCACTAGCAACATGTAAACCCGTAAAATGCAAATAAAATTTATTATAATATCCAAATATTTGCTTAGTAAACGACCTTTAAATGGATGATGATGGTTCATAATTTCAAGTAATTTTTCAACTTATAAAGGTGTGTTACTGTAGCTTAGCCTTATTGACCCCAAGAAAATGTTTGGACAGTTATGTACAGACGTTCGGGAGTCGAACGTCATGTGTATATTATTATGAAAACGTTTGCCGAAATCAAGTTCCTTATAAAGGCAATTTGTTATAGACAGGATATCGTTTGGGGTATAATAATGTCAAAATGAAATATATTACTTTGATTTATTGCTTCTTATTATTTGTCTGTTATTAAAAAATAAAGTTTTTAAAATAACTATTAATTGTATTGAAACAGTGTTGGCCCAGTGGCTTCAGTGTGCGACTCTCATTCCTGAGACCGTAGGTTCAATTCCCGGCCATGCACCAATGAACTTTCTATCTATGTGCGCATCTAACCATGAGGAAAAAGAAGGCTCAAAGAAACGAACGTACCCATTTGGTGTTGTAACATCACTGGATTATTATTAATTGTATTAAGAAAATAAATATAAAAACATTACAATAATGTTATTGATTATATAAATTTTATTATTATGTTATATTTGTGTACCAGGACCGCAGGAGGTGCAGCATATCAGATCAAGGGTCATAGCTTATTCAGTGCATAAGCCCGAAAGAAATTGTATGATTGATTAAATTATAATTACAGTCTACTAAGAGTTTTGCATAATATCTCTCACAGTAATTGAATTTTTATAATTATTCGTCATATAATTAAATGTATATAATGTTTAAGAAGATACCTTAAGAAAGCAAAATTATAAACAAATTTTAACGTTTAAAAACTCAAATTCTTTATAAAGAAGACACAAATTTAATTTAAAATTTTAAAAGACAAAATGCTGCTAATAAATAAAGGCGCGTCACACTTGCATAATCTGAAGGTTGACGTCACCCACATCGGATTCAAGATGTCCTAGTACATATAGTTTTATATATAACTTGCACAATTAAAATACTTTTAAAAGTTGCGAAGTTATGTGTCATTCTGACCTACTTGCACTTTTAAATCTAGTGTTCTAATGGAGGAGATGGATCTTGACAAAGGTTGAATTATATAATATAGATTTTTACTAATCTTTGAATATGTGACTCAAATTTATCATATTTTTAAATTTTGTTCAAAACTTATGGTGTATTTATTTAACTACTAAATTAGAGCTTGCTTGAACTAAAACTATTCGGAATCAAAATGGAAAAAATCGTATAATGTAGTTTTAATCTTGGAATAAATATATATAAATGCCGACCTAACCATATATCACTCGATCACTAATTGCCCAAATTATTTACTAGTTGACATTGAACTTGTTTGGTAATCTTCAAGTTAAGGCAGTACATACACTAGCATTGACGCGGTATTAATATAACTCCTATTGGTCTAATGTAGGAAAAGTATAATTAGGAATAAAATATGTATGTTTATTTAAATAATAATGGGCAAGAGACGGGCTGGTGGAAGGAAGAAGTCGTGGTTGCGAAACGTACGGGAGTGGACCGGCATCACACCCGCCGAGGAGCTTTTTAGTTGTTAACAGCCAACCTTAAACAATAAAGTGGCACCAGAAGAAGAACCTTGAAGCAAGAAAAGGCGAAATTGCTTCTAATTAGTACAACTGTAAAGTCCCAAAATATAGTCAATTCGTCTTTAATTAACAATTTGAATTGATCATTTAATTTAATACTATCCCAATATTACACTGAGTGTTACCTATTTATAAATAATCTTAATAAACTGCAAGCAATAACTAATGAATAAAAATATATTTAGTAATTTACAAACTATAAGTGTATGCTCGTCTTATTTATATTTGAGTTAAATTTACATTGAAAACATGGACCAACGCACAAACCAATAAGATTACAAATGATTTGCTCATAAACGTGGGCTCCTCCAAAATGCACCTTGAATAAATTATTTTGACACGAGAAATGGTGTTGAAGTAAATTGTTTAAAATATACAACGAAGGCCGCATTCTTTAATATGATTAAGCTTGGGTTATCGTTTACTACTGTACATTACCGCCTACTCGGTGCGCACAGATAAAGAAGAGTTTAATTCCCGGCGGAGCATTATTATTTCGGCCACTTACGTATTTAATCTAAAACAAGAAACATAATTATTATGTAAGTTACGTATTGGGCAATATGACTAAATTTTTTACCTTAATGAAATTGCATTTTTCAAATGTTTTGGATTATAATTTATCTTTTGTACTTAAGTGAAAGCGTAGTCGTATCATAATTTCTTTGTCATATATGAATGTCATTAGAAAAACAATGTTAATCTAACATAGGTGTTAAGTTTAACAGCGATATGTATGACTAATCATTACGTATATGTATATTATAAATATGATAGTAAATTGATATTAGGCTTCAATACTTCAAGTTGTTTTTATTTATTATAATAATAATAAAATAAAAAAATAATAATAATACATAAAGTAACATTTTATGTTCACCACCTGCGTATTCATTCACTTTTAAATACAAAAATTAAAAATTTATTAAATACCATATTTAAAGTAAAACATGAATATTTACCAACTTTCTAATATAAGTTATTGCAATGCGTATTGTACCGACCAGTTTGACCTCAGTGACATAATACCAGCCTCAAATACCATGCATTTATCATCACAATGACGTCTTATGTAATAATTGTAATAGATCTTAAGTAATTCGTTGACTAGATTCTAAAAATTTTAGGGAATGCGGCGCGCGTTTTGCAGTTTTTGTGTACAAATAATTATCAATAAAATTAAAATTTATTTAATTTTTAAAATGTAAACTGATCTTTATTGACTATAATGACTCCTTTCAAAGTCTTTGATTATTTAATTGTAATTAATTATTTGCATGCAATCAAAAACTATCTTTAATAATGCCAAAAAAGTATAACTTCTTACGCGCGTACATAAGTACACGCACCCTTTTTTTTAATGCTCTACACAATGAAGGTATCGAAAATTAACTACCTACCAAAATCCATAATAATCTGGCCAGTTTTAAGTGACAGCTTAACAATTAAACAAATTAATTTGCCCTTTATAATTTTATAACCAATTTAAACTAGTAACAAGTATATAATAGTCACAATACATGACAAAATACATCCTATAATCACTTAAATCACTTGTCTACTAAACATTTGATTCTGCAGCGACGTACCTCAGAAGGAAGAGTTATCTATGTTATGCAGGTAACTATATAATAAAAATGAAATTATAGTAGTTATATTATTAAAATAAATTGATATTCACAACTTATGTTTTTTTTTTTATTTATTATAATAATCTAATTAACATTCCTAAATAGTATTAGTAATATAACCTATTATTAAATGGTTTCTACGCGAGGGCTTTCACCCACTATAGGGATATACAAAATTAAGTCGAACAGAACAGCTTAACCAGCTAGTTTTGTCGCATACGAGACGATTATGGCAATCCATTGTATTTCCTACTTAATAGATCGTTATTATAAGACAATGTTATACAATAATGTAATAGATATTGATCGTTTTTTGATACAATGAAACTAAATTGGCAGATATACAAGACAAATCGACGTTGCGTCATAGCTGACATTAAGATTATTATGGATTTTATGAGTTTTGATCCACTTAAGATGTTGTAATTCTAACTTTTAAAATTCAGTTTTTACCGACTTTAAAGAGGAAAAGAGAAGGGTATCAGTTTCACTTGTTGGAATTAAATTATAGTTGAGACTGATATATCTCTTATAGAGATAATATTTTACGATTTAAATCAGGAATATCAGAGGAACTGTCTGCGCTTCATCAAAATTCACATATTTCTGGAGGCGAGATGTATAACTTACACGGCATATTTGAACTACATATGTGAACCATATCTTTTCACCTCACCCTATTGTGCCACCTGAAAGGATGTTAAGCATTTTTGAGCATTTTAAGAGTCCCCTCAATTTGTACAGAATCACCAGACGCTGATTATTAAGGGACTACCTGTGATGGATCAACAAAGAATAATTTCAGATTGGTTCGAGATTTTTTGCGATATCGAAAACCTTACATATTAAACGCCTCTGTCTTTAAGATAATCCTGAACGATTCATTAAATATTACCTAAAAGTGTGTTCAGTCTAAACTCCAAAAATAATTAGGTAATCGCATATAACAGAGGTCAAATAAATAAAGTTGTGTGAACTTATTACACAAGTATAATACATAGGTCATGCATTTAGCAACTAAACATGTAATCAATTTAATCATATATTTCGTGGAAACTTCACTAAACTACATATTTTAATTTCATACTGTCTCTTAGTGTCAAACAAAGACAAAACATTGGCTAACACTAACAATATGGCCTCTCAAGACGTTTTAAACTTGAAATGAAATTTCCACAGAAAAAAAGTGACTTTAAAAGATATATGGTGAAGTTCGCTAAGTACTTGTCAACTAAATATTAAACCGTCATTATTATGTATATGTTCCTAACCCTTACTTAATTATTATATTCTAGAACATAATACTATCTTTATCTTTATTTAATATAACAGTTCGACATGTAGAAAAATAACTAAAGAATTAATAACACTTTCACAGCGTAGTTGGTTCTTCACTCACTTTAGTTACTTAAATGTTGAACCGCAGATGTCTTGGATTTGTTTCCCTAGTTAACACTAATAGGTTGATCAAACAAACTTTAAAACACAGAAATTTGTATTATCCACGCCCAAATGAACTTTTACAGTGTAAATTAAACTTAATTTTCTTTTCTTACAATTGCTAGCATCGTATGAAAATGTTCTATATTATTTGCTTGAGCCCTAGTCAAGTGGGTATTATTGTTATTAATTAACTGAAATAATTTAAAGGCATGTATTAGAAATACCAAATGAATTCCATAGAATCCTTCGTCTAACCGGACATGTCTCGGAGCACCTTTAATACAAGCGGATCGCTGACCGAAGACGTTAAGTTCAAATGTCACAACGCGTCCTTGTCGTACTGCTTTGATTCATATAAAAACCCGCGTCTCGATTCAGCAGGCATCAGTTGCTTGTGAGCCTTTCATCTCTTAACAACAACAACCTTTCAATCATCCAAAAATGAAATCCGTACGTTTTGATTTCTAATTCCTGATATCTTTTTACTATTTCGGGAACTACTTTGGATTAATTATCACATCTTATTACAGTTCATCGTATTCGCTCTCTTCGTGGCTGCGGCCGTCGCTGCTCCAGCATCTCCTGATGCGGACGCCCAGATCTTGAGATACGACGCTGACAACATCGGTGTTGGAGACTACAACAACGCGTAAGTATACAACTTACCTATTACTCTCTGTTTCCTTTAAAGTGTTTTCGTCTTCTTTATTTAGACCAACTTACCAATACCCTTTTAATTATAATCATTTCCAATACTAAAGTGTTATTTTTATGAAATACAGTGTGGAGACATCCAACGGAATCAAGAGAGTAGAACAGGGTGTGCTCAAGAACGTCGGAACCGAAAACGAAGCTTTGGAAGTCCGCGGAGAGTTCTCTTACCCCGGTCCCGATGGCGTCCTCTACACCGTCACCTACATCGCCAACGAGCTTGGTTTCCAGGCCTCCGGAGCTCACCTTCCCCAAGCCCCCCAATAAGTCACTAAATTAGCTTTAATCTAGTCCAAAATACTCAGCACCCCTTCCATCTTCTGTTGATCGTCAAACGATTCTGTGATACCACACGGTTTTTATGTTGTTAATAAACAAAGTTATTTAAATTTCATTTGTTCTATTTTTTATTACCGCCTACAGCCATTATTGCCAAAACTAATCAAAATAATTCGAAATTATTAAAGGTTTATTTCCTTATTAATATTCAACATTCTTGATATGATAATATCTTTATAATTATGTTTGAATGCGACATTTTGTATAGTCAAAAGTGCCGGCTTGGCCGGTATGGTAATCTGTGACCTTACCATCTTCAATTGGCAACCTCATTACAATTTCAATCCTATCGTTGGTATGTTGAATTTTATCACTGTTTTTTATACAATACAAATTTGGTCATTTATATTTTGGCTCTACATCTGATTGATATTTATATCGTGTCAAAATTTGTAATCCTATAAAAATAGTTTATCAAAACGATAATAATACCAGCATTATGCTTGCTCTGCTATAATATATATTTAAATCTATCTACAAAAAATAAAAATTTAAGTCATATAAATTTACTAACTTAACGACAAACAAAATCTATAAAAAAGTTACAATAATATGCTATTGTTATGTCATCAATTGAATTTAATTACTGTTAAAAAATCGCAAATTTTCGCCCACATAAGCTTTTAAGCTTTATTTGAGCACTGGGCCATGACCTTGTTGAGTAACACTTACCAACTTATTTAAGGCTTCTGCTACACGAAACGAAAGGATTTACTATTACGATTTGCCAAAACACTTTTTTGTGTACAATTTGCCCACTTTCTATTGCACCTGATCATTCAAATGTCAAAGCTTAAATATTGGGACCAATCGCAGTCGCAAATTTAGGAATAGCCTTTTGAAGAGTGCAAAGAGTGATGTAACCCCAATCGTTTCACTATCGCATACGATTAAATTTTGATAAATCTTGAATCATAAGACTTTTTTATTATTTGCTCACATGCCCAATTAGGTTTTGATATTTTATCGAATCGTTTAATTCGATTAAAAAGTTAGACCGACACCGGTTTCAATAGTATAGATTAAAAAAACTATAGGCGCTATAACCTTTTTAGGTTTGGGCCTCAGAAATCTGTTTAATGATCATTTGTCTAGGCTAGTACCTACTAATAATCTAGGCTAGTGGGTAATCAACCTCTTGTGCCTGACACACGTCGTCGACTTTTTGGGTCTAAGGCAAGCCGGTTTCCAAACCATGTTTTACTTCATCGTTCGAGTGTATGTTAAATGCGCACATATAAAAAAGGCCATTTGCATTGGTGCAATGCCGGAGTTCGAATCTACGACCTCAGTGATGAGAGTCGTACGCTGAAGCCATCAGGCCAACACTACTGGCCTAGTGTCCCAATAACTTAGATATTGAGGTTTAACGCTAAATATTTTTTAAAAGCATCCATGTTCCAGGTGGTTTATAGCACTAATAAGAGCAGAAAACACTGGGAAGGCTTTGATCGTAAAATGAAATACGTTAACACAGATTGTGGAAGCTCATTTCACTTTTTTTAAGTTAGCTTAGTGAAAGTGAGTTTCGATTGATGAAACTAAAAACGCATATCATATTACTCGATTTGGTATCACCATAATAGCAGGTTTACCACAGACTGATGAGCCGGTTTGATATTTAGTGAATGTCAAGGCTGCGCCGGTAATTAATTATTATGATAATATTTTGATTGCGTTAAGGCGCTTTTTGGTTTCTTTTTATATCGATTTGAAATTTAGTCGAAGACTATATTTTGATGAAGATTTGTTGTTATTATCTTAATTAAATAGTTTTTGTATAAATCAGACGGCAGCGAGTTTTATTGAGGAAAATACTTATAATTTTGGCTACTAAACAATAAAATAATAAGCGTGTTATAGTGGAGATAGGCAGAAAATTCATTTGATACTAAGTTATAGTTAAATTATTATTCAGTTTTAAGATATTTTTTCATACTATGCTGTTTAATGTCCAACTGAAGTTGGTTTGGTATTAGTTAAAAATCGAGTTGGAGTAAAGTAAAATTAAAAGTAATCTAATAATTTTGGAGATATATTATGTTCCTTAAGAACAAGTACCTACTACCAGTAAATTTACCGTGGGAAAATTTAGATGTATGCTCATCAAAAGTATATAAGTGCGAAATATATATTCTAATCACAGTTTACCGCTATCCTCACGGACATTCGCCTCACCACAATGAAATCTGTGAGTAAGCAAGCGTCTCTTTTAATACGGGTGATTAAAACCAAATTTCAAGTATAAAGCTCTTAACCCTAGAAAGATAATCATATTTTGTAATACGGAAAAGATAATCATGCGTAAAATTTACGCAAGAATTTGAATTAGTTGTAGGTCTAGGTTTAATAGTTTATTTTAATGAACTGTATGTTATTATATATACACATATATTAGAATAATTAATACTGCAGATAATTTTTTAAACTCCTTTATTTTTACTTAAAAAAAAAGAAAACTTTAAACGTGGTCCGCTACTTCACTGTCGGTGTCCTCACACGGAAGCTCGTCATCACTTTGCATAAGAGCGGCCAGGATTTCGTGTTGGTTTCAATTGATACTCCCCATTGTGATATATATTTGCCTCAATATCTTTAAAAATGAAATTATAATATTAGTTATAATATAAAGTATTAAAACAGTACTAAAACTGTCATATAAGCCAAAATCATAAAAGTCACGATAAAGATAATCATGCGTAATTTTGACTCACGCGGTCGTTATATTTCAAAATCGGTGGCACTTACCTTATTGACACTTACGTCACGCGGCAGCTCCCAACCACGAATGAAAAGTCCTAAACGCACAGCTATGGATTCGCGCCAATTAGAAAGATAGAGCAATTATTCGAAAACGCATGCGTAAATTTTACGCAGACTATCTTTCCAGGGTTAATAAAAATACTAGTGATTCCTTAAATTCAATGTACAAATGTAGTAATGTACTTCAATCGCAGCACATATACTCAGAGCCACCAATAAAAATGGTTCAAACATCCGTAAACTCAATAATAAACTATAGTTAAAATAACACCGCATTTGTTACTATGGTTACCAACCATTTTTCACTAATAATATCCTAATAGTAAAAAACACGTATCTACGTTTGATAATAATAAGGCATGTGCATGTGCTATTCTTTTATCACATTGACGAAGTAGCCATTAAACAGAAACACGTTAATTGTTGGAAATTAGAGTAAAAAGTTAACAAAATAATCAATTATTACATGCGAACTTATTTGGTTTGAATAGTTTTTCGTCTTCATATTGTACGTGGCAGCGGCTGTCACCTTTCCCGCCGAAAAGGATGCCGTCGTACTCCAATACGACAATGAGAATAGCGGGATTGATGGATACAAATACACGTATGTATGTCGTTACTCATATAAAAGAAAACATGAAAGAAAGATCTAGATCTAGCTGTTCAATAGTTCGTAGATGTAGACAACTATATCATTCGTTAATTAAGACATTTTCACTGTGTAATACACCTGCTTAAATTACAATTATTTGTTGTCATGGTTACCATTCATTTTAAATATAACAAAAATAGAAACAAATTTTAATTCACGTTCTATACTAATTATAAAATTAGACATCACTTATTAATTTAGGTAACTCTGAAGAATTATGAACGTAAAAGAATTGCTACTAAATTTAATTTAACTGTCAGTTCTCGAGGAGGTAGAATGGACGAGAAGAGATAATAGATAGAGAAGAGATAATTAAGAGAGCCATAAACTATCCGTCGCTCCTTTAAATCACCACGTGATTTGTTTTACGAAATGTTTCTATGGAGCTGCAACTATTACAATCAAATAACACATATAATCAAGGGGTCAATTTATTTGATTGACTATTTCATGGAATCACAATTACCCTTGATTTGAGAACTGCCCTGCGATTCTGTAACTCACTTTTCGAACTCACACAGCGGTTTTCGCATCGGCGGTCGCTCTCAAATCAGTCGTGAAGCAGTCTTTTTATGATTTGGCATTCTGATAAACAATAAACTACCAGCTCCCACCTTTTCAGAATGCCAAATCATAAAAAGACTGCTTCACGACTGATTTGAGAGCGACCGCCGATGCGAAAACCGCTGTGTGAGTTCGAAAAGTGAGTTACAGAATCGCAGGGCAGTTCTCAAATCAAGGGTAATTGTGATTTCAGAATCGCAAGACTGGCAGTTATTTGGAATCACGTTTGACGATCGTAAGTTTTACATAATTTTCTTATAAAAGTATTTTCCAGGTATGAGACTTCCAATGGTATCGTGAGTCAGGAGGAAGGTCATCTGAGGAACGTTGGCACCGACGATGAGGTTCTGGACGTGCGTGGATCTTTCCAATACCCTGGTGTCAACGGCAAGCTATACTTGGTTACATACGAGGCCAATGAAAATGGTTTCCAAGCCTCTGGTACCCACCTCCCACGATCACAATAAAAGATCAAGGCTCTAAGTAATGGAATTTTCTAGTCTAGACCATAGGTTGTTGTACTGATGTTAGTTTGTTGAAATACATGGAATAAAGGTTCCATGAAATTATAGTTTTATTTTATAATTATCACTTGATTAAGCTCTTTTCAGCGTTTGTTGAGTGGTTTATTTTGTGATCATCATGCCTGGAAGTCTTCCACGGTCTTTCATTTGAAAGTGCGAACTTTTCGAATCAGCGAACTGTAGAATCGGCTCCCGGGGGGGGTCTTCCCTAGGAGATACGATGTCCAATTCTAAAAAGAAGAGTATCAAGACTGGCAACGCACCTACTAAGAATAAGTGACCATGGGCTGCGATAACTGTCCTTGTCGGGCGTCCAGTAGGCTCGATTGCTATACTATAAAAAATAGATACAGATATGTATTATGACCCATTATTTTATTCAAGACTCGTATATAAGTTATATTCTACTGTTCTAAAAGTCAAGGACAAAATGGTATTGATAAACTGTATAAGCCTTTTGGGCATGCGGGGTTCAGGGAGAAAACGCGATTCAATGGCAGTAAATAAAAATATATCTCTTTTTATTTAGAATTGTTTTGAAACGTCAGTTTCGTAAAAAGCAACGCAACAAAACTACTTCGAATCAGGCTTTTGTAGCTCTAATTCCCTAATTACATCTTGTCTGATCTAGAACAAGCCTTTCAGGTGATGAGAACTCTTTCCAACAATCCATTAGTGTACTCACCTAGATCAAAGTTAATCAAACTGATGCGACAAAGGACCCAAAAGACTTCTATTGTGGCAAATACTACTGTAATGCGACTGAACAGTGAATACTCCCCTACATTGTTTTTACGAACTATACGTTTATACGTTTTACGAGTAGTATTTACCAAGTTTCTTAGAGAATAAAATGGTCAGTAAATAATGACAGAATTTCAAATATTTCTCTTCATCACACATATAAAGTACACTAGAAGTATCTAGTGCTTATACCAAAGATTTTAAAAATATTTATGTGTGGACTACAGTAGATATATTTAAAAGATGAATGTATAATTGTGACGTTATTAAGAAATTTGACATGTCAATTTGACATTTATCAAAGACCGACGACTTGTCTGAGGTACCAAATTGCCTGAAAATTACCAAGATCTGGGCAGATTTTTTTTTAAAGAACAGGGGTCAAACGGCAGGAGGCTCACCTGATTTTAAGTGATACCGCCGCCCATAGACACTCAATGCCGGAGGGCTCGCGACCGCGTTGCCGGCGTTTTAAACATTTGTACGCTCTTTTTTTAAAGGACCCTAAGTCGAATTAGTTCCTAAATACTTCATTGGGCAGCTGGTTCCATATAGTGGTGGTGGTGGTAAAAACTGCCTTAAAAAACGCTCAGTTGTGCAACGACGGACGACGAGGTAATACGGGTGGAATGTCATTATTAAGTACTACATTTCAATTTCATCAATTACAAATCAATTTGAAATGAAAACAAAAGCCAGTCTATAATAACTTTGAATAGAGCATTATTCCAACCCGTGCCAGAGATTACATCACAACATCAAAGAGTGTTTGGTGGTAGGTGTTAATGCACGGTTTTACTTACGTGCTCTGATAAGATCTCTTTGTAGTCTACCAACCCTCAGGTCGAGAAAAAATGGAAAAGTTTCTACGGTACGGCACCTTTATAAGAATTAAAATCTGTATATTATGTGATGTTATGGGTAAAATTCATTAATCCATTAATCCTTAATGATTTAGACTCCGCGAGAACAATGTATGTCTGTTAGTTAGTTAAAAATTTTAAACCAGCAAAACTCACTATAATACCATTCCATACTTCAAGTGTTTTATCAGAATCACACTGATTTTGATAAAAAAAGTTCCCGTGTAAAACATCATAACGCCCCTCGATCAAACTCGTATTTTTGATTGCTGGAAATTTTTTCTCACTTTCCGTGGAACGCGTTAAGAGACTTAATGACAGGAAAATTGAAAGTTTGAGCCATTCCACGCAAAAAGTTTGCTAAGTATCGTAAAAAACCAGTTGTGGAGATAACGCGAAAAAGATGTCGAGGTACGTGAAAATTGCTTTGTACCCCAATGTTTAACCGATTGCGTCAATACGAAGAGGTATTCGTCTTATTTAATAAAATTTGAATTGAAATTACTATCGCCTAACGTATTGTTACATGGCTATTCTGAATTAAGATAACTTATTATTAATGATTTGAGGAAAGATTCGTAATTTTTTTATACTGAGTTAGTCTTAAAATTAAGGCCTATTGGATATTGTGAAACTCTGTTTAAAGGCCAAATTAAGTTCCGTTTATAAGTAGTTTCTAGTTTCATTTCCTCACATTTATTTAATGATAATTAGTGGTGAGATTTCCCCATTAATAATATAAATGAATGTATACCTACCGAATATATGAACGTAAGGTTTAAAGGAAGAATATTAAAATGCGTAAATCAATGTATCGGCACATGTGTTAAGAGTTATTCTAACAAATATTTCGCGTGTTCTTGCCTCACACGTTCCTTTGTTTTGACGTGTTTGTTGAAAGAGATAGCGATTTTTATTTGTACGTTTCGGTAACATCAGTTATGTAATCAGTTTAATTAAAAAACTTATTATTTTAAATTTAAGCATGATTTATTTCTATATTTTATAATGGAGAAAAGATTTGTTTATAAACATGTAAAATAATACACTTGACATAGACAATAGATGTCTTACTGTTAAGAGGTGTAAAGATACCTGACTTCTTCTTCTTATAGTGCGAAGGAGATCATCATGGCAACTTTAATTTTGAATGCCGCGCTTATGAACAATGACTTGGTGATTTAACCAAACCACTGTCTAAGATTCTACAACCAAGACGTGCGTCTGCGGCCAAGTCTCCTTCTACCTGCCACTTTGCCTTGTATGATTCGTTGAAGGAGATCGTATTTTTTGGTGTTACGTAAAACGTGTCCGAAATACTGAAGTTTCCTTTTCTTAACCGTTATAAGCACTTCTTTGTTCTTCTGCATTCTGTCCAGCACGGTCGTATTTCGCATTTTAAGCATACGTCGATAAACTCAGACCTAGAACGCTTCCAGTTTTTTGAACAAAGTCTCTGTCAGCGCATAGCGACCAAGATTTTAAGCCGTAGAGCACAGAGAAGACAAAATCTTATACAAAAATTACTTATTCAGAAATATTTGGACTCTGTCCTAAACACATTAAAAGCAGAGCCCTCGTGAATTAAAACGGTTTACTATATTTCGAATAAACTGATAATATATATACGATCTCGTGTCGCCTATAGCTAACACCACCCCACGTACAAACAATAGATCACTAGCACCTGTAATATTAACGCGTGCTATCACCACCACATGTCGCCACGACAGACCACCGCTCATATTGCTACAAAAAATTTCTTCTTTCATGTAATTCAGGATTTGTTTATAACAGGTATCATTTAACATTAATATATTTTTAATATTCAGAGCATATTGTTGCACTAATTGCTGACTTTATACAAATATGTTAGTACTAAAATATTGTAAAGGGACTCCTTTTAATAATATATTTTAGTTCTTATATTTTAAGGTTAGTTATTGTTTTTCTGTTATTTTTTTGAAGTGATGATGATTACGTGTGGCAGAATATGCGAAGTTTAGATTGTACCACCAAAATGTTTTTATACCATGTGCAAATAAATCATTATTATTTATTTATTTGAGAGATGTTGTTTCTCTCAGCAATCATAGGGAACGCTCTGAGGGATTGTTTGGAAACCTGCAACTGATTTCCATCATCGGACGTCAAGGTAGAAAGCGAAATTCCATCAACCTTGACGGATGGCGTTCCACAACACAGTTATTTTAAGCCACTTTTTGCCACCACCTCTTTGTGTAACCACCTGCCATATACTGAAGAAACAAGCCATGTTCCTAATTACTTACTACAAATACATTATTATTCCAGTCAATATGGTACTAACGACAGGTTAAAAATTAATAATTTTCTACCCCTAATGACGTCTATTGCTTAGCAAAAGTACACTTAAAATCCCTTTACAGAGAATGTAGCTCTTCTTCGCGTAATAAATATAAAAATATCACAAAATAGATAAAGCTACTTTGAGCAAATTGAATAAGAAAATTTTATTTTTACCTTTTCGTCGAATAAACGAAAAAATAGAGAGGACCCTTTTATTATACCTCTATTAGGATAGGAATGGGCATCGAATTGGCTAATAACCGTTCTATCAGGTGAAAGGAATTTACTTTCCTACGCTTCTTGTTTAGCTAGTGTTGTGTTTATCGATATTTTAATTCGCAATGTTTTATGAAAAAGATTTGTTAAAGATAAAGTTATGAAGTTTAAATAGGTTTGTCGCTCCACAACTGAGCGTTTCTTAAAGTAGTTTTTGCCGCGCACCACCACTATGTGGAACCAGCTGCCCACTGAATTATTACCGAACCAATTCGATTTAGGGTCCTTGAAGAAAAGAGCATACCAATTATTAACTTGCGAGCCCTCTGGCAATGTGTATCCATGGGCGGTGGTATCACTTAACACTGTCCGTTTGGCCCCTATTCTATAAAAAAAGCTACACTGTAGGAGTAAAAGATCGATAACATAATAAATTTAATATTAATTATTTTTAAAGTCAAACAGTTGTAGCTGATGATCTCAGTTTGGTTATTTTTTAGGTATAATTCTCCAAAAATATATCTTATATAGTTATAAATTATCTTTTATTTTAAGGTATTAAAACTCTCAAAAAAAGCACAATTTTTGTAGCTAAAACACCATTATTAATTACAAATCAAACTTGTAAAGAAAATATCTAAGAGACGCCAACATATCGTTATCGAAAGCTCAGCCCTAATCATCTTCGGTACGCACAAGTTTCCACCTTGATAGCTGTTTTAGTGCTTTTCGCGCTGTTTGTCGACACTCAGGCGCATTAGCACGATTCGATGTTTCAACGAATTCGTATTCAATTGATAACTTCAACCTTTGTAATTAACTTTAAAGATTTTCATAAATAGTACATTGCAATTTCTTTCCAATTCCTTCGATTGATTTCAATTTATCGTAGGTTCCAGTCTAACTTTAACAAAATCGATTTTCACAAATGACTTTTGTCCTTAATAGCATTATTGATAAAAACGTATCAGCAAAGAAATCTTTAAAGTGCTAGACGAAGAGAATGTTCGATAATGTCCTATAGACTATATGCAACCCTTAACCGCTTGTGTGAGCCCACCTGCGTCGGTTAAGGGCAATTTGCATACAGATACACTCTGCCGTCAGATTCAATTCAATACAAATTGTATTCTACCTTGCCCTGGTGTGAAAAATCCAAACTGCAATTAACATACAACGGAGGCTGGTAACAATTCAAGTATCAACCTCCATAGAATAGTTACTTAAAGAGTTTGATAAAATATTGTTAGCTAAACAAACGCAAATGTATTTCTTTCGCGCCCTAGTGTGCGCACTTGCTACAGATGTAAATAAAATAGACAATTTTACGGAAATTAAGGCTCATGATTTACTTTAGTTTCCTTAAATGTTAAACGAAATTCTTTGAAATTACACGACTAACGATTTTTTGTACATGATATGCGACCAAAATTTTATTATTATAAGTACACACGAGCGTAAACGTTATGTTAATTATGTAGTAATTATATAAAATAAATATGTAGTTATGTACATAATAAAATACATGTTTTTACCCAAAGACGTAACAAATTTTTTACATTTCTAAACTGAATGAACGAAGCCAGTTTATCCAGACTACAATGGACTAAAACAATGAAACAAATAGCAAAGCGGACACGCAATAAACCAACAAATATATCACCGAGGCCAGGTGAGTGATTGAGGGCACAAATGACCGCTGAAATATGGTAACGACCTTCGCGTACAGTTAGTGCATTCTGTTTTGCGCCCTCTCGCGGTAATGGTCACAATTATACTGAAATATTCACCTTTGTGCGCACGCTGTATCATTGTTTGAGAGATTTACTAACGGAAGTCTCATGTTTAATTATATTTCCACCTACTACGACTACTAATTTTTCGGTAATCTTCGTCTGTATCATAGTGTATTAATGATCAACCTTGGGCCATAGAAGGTCCATAAATATGGGAATACTGATAAAAAGTATTTTTTAATAGCTCAAGAAAGTGGGCTATTGCATATTCGAGCTTTTTCTTTACCTTTTCCGAACTCATGTGTTCTCTTTCCCAACTGTCAAAATAATGTCTATTAAAAAGAAAAAACCAACCACGAAGATTTTACTAAAAAAATTCATAGAAGTTTTTATGATTCATGCAAATATTTCTAAAAAGAAGCTACTAATTTATTTCAATATCAGATTTAATGATTTGACTTAATGAGTTAGGTTACGTTTATTAGATTACATTTTCATTTCATATTAATAAAAAAATTCTACTGAAGACAGTATGGGCATAGTTTCCTTTGCCTACCCAGAATGGGTGAAGAAAACAAAAAAAAAACTCTGCTTATATTTTTCGCCTCGTCTCGGGTAGACATTTGTCGGAATTCTTTGCAATGACAGACTTTCCGCACTCGTAATTAAATATACTATTTTATAACTAGTGCGTGATTATCATTGAGTCAAATAAGTTGGCAGCATAAACATAAGAAACGATAAATCTGATAACATATTAATCTTTATGAAATAATTTTAAAAATTAAAACAAATTTTATGTTTAGGTTGAAATAACAAATTTCTAGATAAGACCCACCCCACCTGGATGTCGCTGAAATGAGCTTTTATCCGTCTACAATCAGTAAAGGGTGTTGCAATTTATTCCACTAACATCTCGGCGAAGATTAAAAATGTTAATTTTCAAATTATTCGGAGCAATTTATCTTGATTGTACCTTCAAGGTTGGGTTACATGTACAGGATGTTTGTTTACGAATATGAAGTAGTTATCGTTGTGGAATAAATTTAGGATAATATATAAAATTGATTTCTGAATTGTGGATTTCAAGCCTCCAGAAAAAAAATATTTCTGTTTTATCATAATTGAAATATATTATTGATATAATAGAACATTTCGTCAATGACAAGCCTATCTTATCACATCAACAATTATTGGGAAGTACATGTTAACGGTTGATTTTTGTTATTAGTAGATTAGTCTAGAATTATCAAAGAACACCACGTATACAAAGAAGCAGACTAGAGCGATATCTTCATTAATCTAAGACAGATCCCGCTTAATTCATGCTAACTAATGCACCATTCGATGCTACGGGACAACCCTTCACCTGCCGCGGGCCGCTACGCAGCCCACTAATTAAAATTTGTATACATTAATTTAAATTACTATTTTTAATTAACGTTACTATTGTGGCCTAACTAACTACTCAAGTTTTTAAAATATCTAGTAGATTAAATGTATGAGTTAAGTGTGTTCTAACCTCAACTATTTTCACAAGCGAGTTTTGCGATATCTCAGCACGAGTAAAATATTGTGGGTCAATGCGTCTTAATCCCAAAAATCGATTTCACGTTACAGACGTTCTTGTCTAAAAATAGAACAAATCAATGAAGCAAATGCAGATTCCACTGCTTCCACTATATTATTACATAAAAACGCGTAATGTTAACAAATAATTTCACGTGGATTCGGAAAAAACAGCTCATGAAAACGTATATCCGTAACACGTAAATTATTTACACGACGTCCCAAACAAGTTGGTCCACGCCATAAAAACTCGGAGGTCATCAATCACGACCGAAATCAAAATAAAACCCGACAAACTATTCGTAAACATCAGGTGCAGTCAGCGGCCGTTGGGAATATTTTAATACAGTGCCGCGTGGACCCTTCGCAATCATTTTATTTTCATACTCGGTCCCGAAGGCCCCGAAGGTCTACCTCGTGATTTGCCATTCAAAGTGCGGGACGTGACGACGCATCAGGTATCGGGATCGTTTTGGTCGAAGCCGTGTTTAGGGTTAAGATAATACTGTTGACGGATACTGAAAATTCGAATCAATTTCATTTATGTGTTTTTATCGACATGTGACAATGTAATTTTTAGGTATTAGGTTAGTTTTTTTTTTATTAGAAATAAACGGACTTTTGTATTACATAACAAATTTGCATCTAAAGGAGTGAAAACAAACTATTAAACTTTATTCTTAATACTAAACGGTCGATAAATATGGTGCAATGTTTTTATTTATTTATAAGAAATCTTACAGCTACACATCCATATTATAAAAGAAAACACTTAGACAAAATTCAAAACCAAAACAGATTACATTGATAAACAAAAAACATAAGTACACGACATACCATTAAACTGACGACAATGTAATATTTGATTTATTAATTTTTGTTTTTAATTTATTTTATTATTATTTATTACTTAAAATGTTATGTGGAACATGGTGTAATGGTTGCAGCTCCTTGTGCTCCAACAAACGTTGTGTAAAACAAAAAACTTAGCGATTCATAAATTGTGATATAGTTAGCTAAAACCCGCTATTAAATTGATTAATTGACAAAACAATAATTGTTTCAAGCCTAAAAAATATACTTTAAACATACGCCAAATCAAGTCCGATTGAGAACTGGAAAATCAAATAATACATAAAATAATTAAAGCAGTCGTATCAACTAAAATCATTAAACCCTAACCTCACCTTCAAAACAAAAGGCAGAAGTACCATTTAAAACTTCCTCGATTTCAATATAGTTGGATAGTGGGATAGAAAAAGTTTATTTCAAAGGAGACCGCTCAAATCTGGCCCCCCGTACGTGCCGCGACTGGTGATTGGACCCTCAATAAATCCTGCTATTTTTTATATCTCACCTTCTGACCACCATGTTTATGAGACCTCTGTGCTCGGAATCTGGAAGATATGTGATATTGCTTATTACATCTATTGCTTTTCTTCGTTTGAAGATGACGTAATATTAATTTCATGTATGGAGATTTCATTCAGAAGAGATTATTAGAAGCATTTCCTTGAGGCTCATCAGCCTTTTTACAATAAAGCGTCAGTCAAATGTTATATAAAAAAATATTAATGATGACCTAATCTAGTTTCCTTTAATGAAATGACTTTAAGTCTTTCCCGAGCCACAATGTTTGTGTAGTAAAAAAAGCTTAGACTTCAGACTGTTTCCAACCTTAAAAGGTAGTTCCTTTTAAGCATTCTGGAAAATTATATCTCAGAAATGTGGCATACTATCAAACGTGAGACAAGAAATTAATTTGACCGAAAATATCGGTATAAAATTTTAATCACCCATAAAAGCTGATTGAACAATAAAATAAGATCAAAGACAAGATGCGGGACAATCTTGTTCGTGTACAGTCGCGGAGAAAATCCAATACAATAAAGTGCTTATATTATGGTGCGTGCATCAGCAAACCCATAAAATTCGTCTAGACAAGTGATTTATGTTCACCTGAACGGACGCGAAATTTCGACAAAAAAATTTACCTTTTAATTTATTACGTGACTGTACTTTTGGCTTTAAACGGGAAATTTATTGCAATGTCATGGAAAAACTATGTTGGAGGACATTTTTGTCACATTATGTATAATTGTAAATGTAAAACAAAAAACTTGGCGATTGTTTATTGTCAGTTCTCAAATCAAGGGCGTAGAACGGACGAGAAAAACTGGCAATAAACTCTCCGCCACTCTTTTTAATCGCCAAGTTTTTTGTTGTACAAAATTTTTGTAAGGAGCTGCAACCATTACAGCATGTTCCACACGACATCTTTAAGTAATTAACTATACTCATAAAAAAAAAAAACAAAGATTTGTCCTCTAGAAATAGGAACACACACTTACATTCTTGTGGGAAAAATACGCAAATATATACTCTCATTGCAAATGATTACTTGACAGTATCTTTCAATCTAAAGAAACTTTTCTATAATCAATATCGCTAGAGGTGTCGATATAGGACAGCTATCATTGAGGTGCGATCGACGGACGGTCGTAAAGCGAGCCGGAGGACCGAGATATTGGACCCTGTACCACTATCCTATGTACTTTCGGTCACAGACATACCGAGCGATAGTTTTAAAGTAGAAATTAAGGAACGATTTCGCTGTTTTAGCCTATGTAAAAATCTGTCAAGAGGCTCAATTTAATAATCTAAGAAAGTCTACTATTATATAAGTTTCCTATCTAAACTATCAGAAATTATAATAAAAGAATGGTTAATTTATGCAAAATGTATTTAAGTAAATAAAATGTTTTCAAATTTAACAGCTACTGCCATATCTCAAATCGCGAGCCCTAACACTCTTGCTGTTTTTAATCGCCCAATTTTTTTTATAAAATACTTACAACACGCTCCTGTCTAGTAATGGTAGACACACATCTTAAAGCAATTAACTAAAATAAGGAAACTAAACATTAATCCTCTATCAGCAATAAGCATGGCAAAGTAGCATGTACTGTAAAATACTGCTCAAAACAGTAAAGTGCTCGACTAGAGCACTTTTTTCGAGTGTACATAAAAATCGAGTTGAGCATGATATATAGACCCGAACTGTAACGCAAGTTAGGCTCTGTACGTCGAAAGCAAACAACGTCTATGGTGAAATAACGTTGAGGTATTTGCTACCGCGGCTAATTTATGGAATACCTGGTAAATTATTGGATAGCTTAAAGTTAACCAACATAAGAAACAAGTTAAAGATTTTTTGTATATGCACTTGTCGCGCCCCTGACAAGACTGCTATTGTTACAATAATAAAAACCACAGTAGATTTCTAATGATACCATGATTAAAATTGTATTATTCTGTAACATAAATAAATAAAAAAGACTTACTGCGGAAACAACATTAAAACGAAACTTCTTTCTATAAATTATAAAAAAAAAAAAAAAGATAAAAAAAAGGTTACTACTTGGCTGAAGACGTTGAGTTATGATGAAACAGAGGATCTAATAACTGTCATTCTGTAACTCACCCACTTCCCCACACATATACACACACCCACGCACGCATACACACACTTAGAGAGAGAGAGACACACACACATACACACACACACAAACACACACCAAATTTATTTTTAAAACTCCGTTGCACAATGTTTTTCTTTAGCACTTGATACTTATTTTCTTCTATTGTAACCTTTGACAATGACATGATTGTACGCGTTCCGGTCCGGTGGTGGAGAGGCTGGTTATCTGTCACTCAGGTCTCCTGTTACAGAGACCAGTCTCTCACATACACTTCCTAATGTTATAATCTTAGTTAATCATAAAAACCTTATGTATGTGAGAGAAGAAAATAAAGATTATTATTATTAATGTATGTACAACATATCTAATCACAAAATAAACAGTAACATTATTATGTTTCCCATATAAAAAGAGATGCATCAAATATTTATCAATATATAAAAATGCACTCGGTGTATCCCAATTTTTCGCTACCTTATTTTATGGGGATTATACGATCAGGCTCCACCTTGTCAACGTTCTTCCACATACCCAGGTTTGGACAATGTATTACAAACATACGCACACACCCACCGTCAACTCTATCCCCAGGCCATAAGGAATAAATTCATCAAACCGAAGATAATCAGGTGGTTTAGGAGTGGGGAAAATTGACTTACCCTAGATAAGAACGGTAATAGGCAGGCAATGTTTTTTCTTCCCAAATTACGTTGAGACGTTAACCGTCCTCTTATTTACCTTTATTTTAGGTTTTACGATATTGCCTGTGCGATATTTTCTTTTATCGAAAACATTTCATTTGACATACTGTATCCTTAAATAAACAATTGATACGACAACTACACTGATAACTTTCATACAAATAAAAATAAATCAGTGGCGCCTAAACCTTTTTCGGTCTGGGCCTCAGATTTTTGAATCTGTATCATGATCATTTGTCTGAATGAAGAGGCAAGTGTGGTGATCAGCCTTTTGTGCCTGACACAGGCCATCGACTTTTAAGTCTAACACAAGCTGGTTTCTTACGATGTTTTCCTTCACCGTTCGAGTGAATTTTAAATGCGCACATTGAAAGTAAGTCTATTGGTGCACAGCCAGGGATCGAACCTACGACCTCAGGGATGAGAGTAGCACGCTGAAGCTACTAGTCCAACACTGCTAATAGCATTCATATATAGTAACATATAATTTATTAATATAAATAAGGTTCACGTGAAAGACAAAATTTAAATTTTAAAATTTCTTAATTTTAAAATCAAAATTTTGAAGAAGACTTGGCAAGGTTTATTAAAAAATGGTATTATCTATATACCTGTTGTGGGGTATTGAATGTGTCTGCCAAATAGCGACCCGAGCCAAATTAGATCATAAAGGTTAATGTCGCTCAGTCGCTTCCTAATGGATTCTGTAGGCATTATTGTGGTAAAACTAGTCTGGACTAGGACAAACAAAAATGTTTAAATACCAAGAAATTTTGGTCTCGTCGTAAAATTTACACATTCTCTGCCTTCCGTGGATTCTTAGTTGTTAAAAGATCGAAGCTATTGAGATGCCACGTTTCGTGATAAGACTGACTGCAAGTTACTATAGCGATACCGAGTTGTCAAATTTATTAACAGTATGTTGATTTTGTTACATATTGTATAAAAGTTTGTTATTGTGTTGTTACTATTTCAAATGAATATCTTAGCTGCATGAACCTCTCCTAAAAATAATTTTAGGAGAGGTTCATTTAACTATAAAGTTAGGTAGTAACATGCTTTTAGATTTAGATTTGAATATGATGTGATAATGCCTAAGTGTGGAAACTGATAATTGGCCTTCATCATATTAATTATATATTATTGAACCTTTTTTAGCTGTAAGTTTCCCTAAAATTGTAAAATAAAAATAAAATTAATGTTTAATCAATATTAAAAGATCTCGTAAAATATTAATTTCCAACAACAAAATATACAGTATTTACAATATTCTTAACCTACATAGCAATAATTATACCAGGTGCCAACTTAAATCTTTAATTAGCGCCTGTGCACTTGAACCCCCGGGCCCAAGAGTCTCAACTACAAAATCAAAGTTGGAAGCTCTGAAAATTATTTTTGAGTAAAATAAATTCACGTCAAGTTCCAAGCAAAAATCATATCTCTAAATGTGGTGTTTAAAAATTTATATAGTGTTTTGTAAAGTAGTGTCGTAATTATCTCATAGGTGCTAATAGTACATCGGCGTGTAGCCAAGTGCGATAACACGTGAGGCGGCTAATGGCCGCTTACGACGCAGCGTATCTCACCTCCTACAGGCACACCATATTTATTACTGTGTTTTACATTTCATTAGGCTTGTGTTCCTATATAATATAATGTATATGTCATCGTAAAATTGTAAAAACCGTTAGATTGTAATCTATCTCGCGAGATTGTAAACTGTCGAAAGATTGTGAACCTCAACGAACTGCTTACAAATTAACGTATTATTATTCGGTAGTTATATGAAATTGTTGGGAAGTAAAATTAATCTGTAATTGACCAAAGAAGTTTGAATGATAACTAAGTTAGTGTAGTACAATCTACCGAATAATAATACGTTAAATTGTAAGCAGTACGCTGAGGTTCACAATCTTTCGACAGTTTATAATCTCGCGAGATAGATTACAATCTAACGGTTTTTACAATTTTACGTTAACATATACATTAAGCTAAGATTCGATAGGCACCAAAAAAGACATATAATTGGGAAGTTCAAGGTCAGACTCCCGTCGAAAAATATGTTTTATTCTCTTGAAAAAGGTGGATATTTACCCTTAAAATTATCACTGAAATAGCAGAAGTAATGTATATGCCTTATTGGCACAATAACATAGTTACGATCTTCCGCTTTTTTTTAATAGAGCAGAGGGCAAAAGGGCAGGAGGCTCACCTGATGTTATGAGGAACCGCCGACCATGGACAATATCAATGCCACGGGGTTAGCGAGTGCGTTGCCAGCCTTTTAAGAATTGGTACGCTCTTGGAATATATTAATTGTGATTAAAATATTGTTATTAATTATTTTCATTGAAACTTTAAATTGTTTACAAATATCTGAATGTAACAATCATAGCGACTAAAAACTCCTCAAAATGATAATAGTGGTAACAAAATTGAATAAACCAATCTAAACAAACAATGTTGAGAAAAACACTGAATGATTAAACTACACAAAATTTTATTCACAACATATTTTTTCTAGAACAGTTTACGAGACAATAATCCAAGAGTATAAATTTCCAAGTGAGATTTCTTTATTTGCGTTGCAAGACAGTGCGTTGTGTAACAGACTGTGAGGGCAATACACAGGAAAAGCGAGTTTGTTTAATCTATACTTCTTTTATAGAAATGCGACTTTGCTTATATAAATAACATAATACATACCGTATACCGTACCACAACAATAATTAAGTAACTAACACAAAACAAAGTCCCTTCCTGCCTTTGTTTAGAAACTATGCTTTATTGACACTATGTAGTTACAAATCATTATGATACCTTAGTGGGTTAGGTAGTAAGTCCCAAGAAACTCTACTAATATATAAAAATAATTAGAATTTAGCTAATAACTATATTGCTTTCGCGCTCTCGCCGCTTGACAGCGTGTGTCTCACTTTAGAGCGCACCTATCACGGCTCGGGAACATTGCCAAAGTAACCTGCATACATACATACAATTGCACTACAACTTAGATACACTTAGATTTATTTTCTCCACCAAATTTTATTTTACAATGCTTAAGGTTGACAGAATTTCGTTGCCTTTCGTCTATTTTATGCGAGTGCACCATATATTTACTTACACTATATATTTTATACAACCCTCGTATAAAATATATAGAAAATATGAATTATTTAGCATACATCACATGGAGATGAACAAACAATTACAAAAGTATAAATTTAATTTGTTCGCTAAGTCACCTCCACTGCTACGACAGCGTAGTACTTAGCTACGAAACTCACTGAAAATTAATGCAATACCGTAGCACATAACAAAGGCTTGTTTGAAAAGAGTAATATGTAATCTGCTACCTAATGTTAATTTATTGCCTCCGAAAATGTAACGCTACAGTTAAGTTTTGAAAGTAAGCAAAACAAGCAAAATACGACAGCAAAAACAAAATGAGAAAGGTGAAAAACAACATAATCAGGCAAAGTTGGACATACAAAGATGCGACTGTTTATTTATGAACGCATTACATAAATTAAATCAATTAACATTATCATTGAAGAATGATTTCTATACAATGTAAAGTAAATCCTCGAACAATCTCTATAATTAATTAAAAACAATTCCATTATAATCACTTTCCCACCTCCCGCATCAGTTAAGCGTTGGACATAATAAACGAGCAGTCAGACCACAAGGAACAGATAAGCATTTCTCCAAATTGGCTAAATTAAGCGGGACGGCGCCCGGAATTTAATTTAAATGTCGCGTTAAAAATTGAAACGCTACCTGACGTGTCGCCACGTGACACGTGACACGCTGTCGCACGTGACACGCCGTGTAGTAAAAAGCTGTCTAAACGCCCGTGTTGGGCGGAATTGTAATTGCGGGCTGTGGCGAATTTGAATACAATATGCTAACATGAGAGATAATATTATATCGTGTTAAAAATGTTTTCCTATGTAGGTTTTTGAGCATGAAATTTTTTTTTTTGTTTTTCTTGTTTCATGAAAACGGTCTCTCAAAGTATATAATATGCTTTCTTAGATATTTCGTTAACTAATGCGGTATTAAATTATGTACTATTAATTAACTAAATTAAATCAAAAGAAGACATAACTTTATGTTTCTAAGAAATAAATAAAAAATAATAATTTAATTCTGTTTAGTTTACATGCTAAATTTAAAGTAAATGATGTGCCTAAAGTAACATAATATTATCTTAGGCAAACGGTGATTTATCTATTAACAGCTTGTCTTTCTACAAAGGCCGCCTCAAAATGGTCTAATCTTGGCGTTCTCTAGCGGTTCGGTTTCTATTTATAAAAGTTAGACAATAACTATTTACTCGTACTTCTATCACATTTGTTATAGCTTTTTGTCGTATTATAATTATCTACTATTTTTGGGACAAAATATTTTTATTAGTATGTAATGTTATGTTATATAGAGCAGTGTTGGCCTAGTGGCCTCAGTGTGCGACTCTTATCCCTGAGGTCGTAGATTCGATACCCGGCTGTGCACCAATGGACTTCCTTTCTATGTGCGCATTTAACATTCGCTCAAACGGTAAAGGTCACAAGATCACAAAAATCATCCTGAGGAAACCGAAATGTCTTAATCAAAAATCGGACGTGTAACAGGCACAAGTGGTGGATTACCTACTTGCCTATTAGATTGAATAATGATCATGAAACAGATTCATAAATCTGAGGCCTAGACCTAAAGAGGTTGTAGCGTCACTGATTTTTGTTTTTATGTAATGTTATGTAGTGAACGAATTACAAAAATAAATTCACGAAGCACTTAAATTAATTTTTCTCTTTATGATAAAAATAATTGCTATCGAATAGCAAACTCTATACGACATCACAGCCCATTGAACCCTTTATTTTTATAGCTTTCACCTTCAAGAAAGGACAAATTTATTACTATCTAGTTCACGCTTGACTAGCTCGCCGCCCGGCATCTGCTAGCCAGGTATGATTTAGGACACCTACAGTTAAACCTAGAGTCACCATGAATTGACCAAAACCGAGTATTGCAATGCAGAAAAAAATTAATTCCGTTCAATGTTAAACTCTTATTTTAAAAACCTTATTTAATATAAACAATACTTATATGAATAAAGAGTTCTTTCATTCATTATTCAAATATTAAGTAAAAGAATAATAAAACTAAATTTTATATTAAATAATATTCTTTATCCACACAAACTACCAACCTATGGTGATCGTCTTAGTTTGATACTAAATTAAAGTTACCAGTCGTAAATTGGAAAGGTCGTATTTTTAATCTTTGTCATTGGACCGTGAAGCGCTGAAATCCTATTATGAAAGTAGAATTTACGACACACAGCTTTTAACTTCCTTTGAATCCTTATGAAAACTATGACACTATTATTAGGTTTCGAGGTATCTTCGAGCTCAGCCAATTCTTCACCATCCTATTATGTATGTTCTATTTTCTTTTTTAGTGAAGATATAGACTAATTTTCTGGTTATAAGACTAAAGGACGCCCATTTGCCAGGTTTAGAAAAACAGGTGCAGGGAAGGAATTCTTTTCTTTAGCGAAGTGGACAATATATAATGAAACAAAATGTGTAGCGAGCTCTCGGTACGTCAACCAAGTAAAGGTGGAACGTAACTGCGTGGTCTACCACACTTGTTAGTAAATATCGATGAATTGTAAAAGGCTTAAAACTATGTTTTTTTTAACAGTGCGTCGTGGTCGCCATTATAATTATTATCTAAAATCTTCAGCAGCAGTAAAAATTAGTCTCAAAAATTATTATGAAAAATTCAACGAAATTATTATTTTAGGAAAAATTATTACTCAAAAATTAGTCATTATCACAGCACATTATTAATCTTCTAACTTACCCCAAATGTATCTTCATTATTCGGGTGATTTAATAGAAATCTTCAATAAACTACTTTATCCATAAATGCTTAAAATATCAACCCAAAATGTTGCAAGAGTGGGCTAATAAAATAAATTAGCGTTATATTGGTGGAAGGGTGAACGTTGGTTCGGGGCCAAATATCAGGTGCTAATCGAAAAAGTTTTATTGGCGGTTAGCAGCGCCAAACTATTCCACACAATCAATACTTACATAGAACACTTAACTATTTATTCATAGATACAATAAAGCCGATCGAACCATCCATTATGTTTCCTATTGAAGATTTATTATTGTATATAAACAACGGTCCGCATGAAACCGAAATGTTTAATTTTTGATTGGTTAAAATTTTACTAAATGCCATATTATTGTTTTGGCTGAAGGTTATTTACGGTTACTGAATAGATATAAATAGCTTTGTTCTAACGATAACTTATTAGGAAACTAATTAGTCTTCTATGCCTTGCCAAACGACATGCTAGGGAATTGATCAAGGACCTCACGACGAAGACACGAAGTTAGCATCTTATTTTTTTTTATATTAAATGATATATTGCAGTCATATTTAGATAACGTAACTATGAAGTATAATGCAGTGTTGACCTAATGGCTTCAGCGACTCTCATCCCGGAGGTCGTAGCTTCGATCCCGGCTGTGCACCAATGGACTTTCTTTCTATTTGCGCATTTAATATTCACACGGTGAAGGAAAGTATCGAGAGAAAACCGGCTTGCCTTAGACCCAAAAAGTCGACGGCGTGTGTCAGGCACAGGAGGCTGGTCACCTACTTGCCTATTATATTGACCAATGATTATGAAACAGATACAGAAGTCTAAGGCCTAGACCTAAAAAAGAATTGTAATTCTGAAATTATACTAAATACCTTTTATAATTCGCCCACTCTACATCTAAAATAAATAACTGAAACCGAAACCCTTCCCTGTTCGAAACAACAATATTTAAATTAAAAAAGGTAAATTTCAAATTGCAATTAGATGTTGTTAGTAGTCCAGACGTAGAGTGCAGTCTCCACTGAGCGCATATTAATTCACCTCAGATATTTACGTCTTACAAAGGTACTTGCACGTTTTCACCAAACGAAATTAAAGGAAAGATCTTTGTCGCAAATAGAAGATACCTCGTTTATAGTAATTTCCAATAAATACGTTAGAAACTGTTTTAATCATTATCGACTATTGGTAACAATTTCATAAAATATTAGAGGCAAGTAGGTCATCTGACGCTACAACATTTTTAGGTCAAAGCCTCCGATATCTGTATCTGTTTCATGATCATTTGCCTATAAGAGGCAAGTAGGTGATCAGCCTGTGCCTGACACACGCCGTCGACTTTTTAGGTCTAATGCAATCTGCTTTCCTCATGTTTTCCTTCATCGTTCGAGCGAATGTTAAATGCGCACATAGAAAGAAAGTCCATTGATACACAGCTGGGGCTTGAACCTACGACCTCAGGGATGAGAGTTGCACGTTGAAGCCACTAGGCCAACACTGCTCTATACAATTGTAATATATATCTATTTAATTTACTTAAATGAATTGTTTTAAGACAATTAATTACAACTCCATCTAGTAATCTAATAGAATTTATAGAAATAAAGGTTGTTTATGTTCCCGTGAAAGTTTGCTATCTTAAAATTACAACGATATATTATGTAGTTTCTGTAAATGATACAGGAAAAATACAACGAAGAGAAATCAGTGGTAATAGCACACTATCATTAACAGACAGACGGCTAACCCGTCGCGGAGTCAATACCTCAATATTTACGAGTTCAGGGGTCTTATGGACCCTAGTGCTAGGCAATGCACATATCGATATTATTATAATTCATTTAAAAGCAAAAACGTCGTCGTAAAGCACAGAACTGGAGTTTATGTAAGTTATTGTTGTTGAAATTATCTTATAGGCGACATATCTGTGGCGATTCAATGCTTTTTTATATAACTATCTACATTATTATTATTTATCGTAACAAAAAAATTATAATAATAATAGCCTTTATTCAGATACATTTAAACAAATTTCCATTTTTCTCCTCTTCTAGTGTATCTGTGTGCCCTTTTTTGGCAAAGGCCTCCTCCAAATCCCGCCGTTCCTCCCTGCACTGTACCACTCTCTGCCATGTACCACCTGCTGATTCTTTAATGTGGTCTATCCACCTTCTGAGTTGTGTCCCTCTTTTACGTTTGCTGTACCTTGGGCACCAGTGTAGTAGGTTTTTGCACCACTTTTCTGTTCCTCTTGCCATGTGCCCCGCCCATTTCCACTTTAGTTTATTTATTATTATAGTAACATCTGTTACCTTAGTTATTTTTCTTTATTTTGTCTCTTCTTTTTTTCCCTATCATACATCGTTCCATCGCTCTTTGACACATCGCATCAAAATACATCTCAGAAAATAAGCACACTTGCTCGATACTGTTTTACAATTTGTTGTTCTTATGCAAAGCTTAGAAGTTCGATGAACAGTGTTTAACCGAACTTCTGAAATCAGCTGTCCGTCCGTCCGTCGACCATTCTATGAACATATCGACACTTAGTGAACATCCCTAAACTCAATGACTGTGAGATTTATGCGTTTAGACAAGTGCCCTCGGTCAGGTGCGCTGATTTATCGCCTCATCTGCTGCGTGGGGTCACGACCGGGAACACGACAATGTATTTGTAAATATCTCCTATTTTCCTTTTAACTTCTGTTTCTCGTACCCAAAACCCAAACAGGGTTACCTTTTCATTTTCTACTTCAATGGACATAAAATATATTGCGCCAATCTATTAAGAAGATATTTTTGCAGGAATTTAAAATTAAACATTTTCTTCAACGATAACATATTCAGCACATTTCGAGATGGGTTTTGAGGAATTGTACAAAAAGCTTCTAATAATAAAGTACCTCATATACATATACTATCCAAGATAATAAAGACTATTAGTTCTTAAGTCTAGATTTAATTTACGCCTAAAAATATAATTATACAAATAACAATTATACAAAATACATAAAAACAAATCAGTACGATTGCACTATTTACTAACAAAAGTACTCCTTCGTTAGGTACAGCCAAGATACGTAAGGTATTTTAAGGTTCTGAAGTTAACCGCCCTATTCCAGTAAGAATAATTATAAACTTAATAATTGAAGATTTAAATATCGTCAACTTGGAGTTTTTGAGATAAAATAATAGATTATTACGCAAATTGCCATCTGTTAAATATTATTCCAAATTCTTAAAGTCCTTACCCTATACTAATATATACATAATAAATTGTATAATAAAGTTACCTAAAAGAAAGTACGGTGTATAATTGTATAGCTCTCCTCGGTAAGGTGGATGCAAACGTGCAAAGAGTCTAACAGCATTAGGCGGTAATGAGTTCTATCTAATTATCGAGGGACGTGAGCGTCTTACCAACACCTGCATAATGTGCTACATTGTCAGCCATTTGATAGCGAATTCGGCTTCTTTTTCGAGTTATACAAATGATTAACACGTTCCCCTGTTGTGTTGTGATAGTCAAAAATGAGTCGACTTTAAACTATTCTTTTTACAATTCATCTAGCTTAGAAATCAATAATTGATCTCGTACATTTGATGTTAGTATATAATGAGGAAACATCGTTTTTCTTCGTTGTAATAAATGTTTTGATTTAATTTCAATGTGACAGTAAACTACAGTAGTTAATAAAATATATATTTTTTTAAATCACTTCCATGTAGGTCTTAATCCTGGATTTCATTTGCTTCTTTCATAGACGTGTAGGTGTGGTTTATGGAATGACGTAGAGCTCCTTGCCAGTTCTTCTTGCCCGCTCTACGCCCTTAACTTGCGAACTGTAGTAAATGTAAATTTAGAATTAATTTAACTTCTTTTATGACGTTCATAAGTGTACTTCTTATGAATAAAGTTATTTTGAGTTTGAGTTCTGTGCATGATTGATGATTATTTTGGGTTTTTTTTTTGCTTTCACTACCCGCGAATAAAATTTAAAGGCCTTTGGTGAACAACCGAATCTTAAATGCCCGACAGGAATCACACTCTTTAGCCACGAGTCCATACCAAATAAATATCAGGAACTTGAAATATAATTTATAATAAATATCGTGTGGCTTATGTCGCTATGCAAAAACTGTTTAGAAATATTATAACACACTGAGGAACGGGTCATTTTATCAGTACGCTAAAGTGTTCACTTATTTAATGACGTTGTACGAGCTGAGAAACAAGCGTCACCTGCCACGAAGACTGAGGAGACGCGACGTGATGAATGGTGGAAAATAAAAATTACGTAAAGAAGGGCAAGGGAGTGACGGCAATTTATTTGACGTGACTAACCGAGCGGAAAAACGCCTGATAGGTGTTAAAAATAAGAATTTTCACAAAGTAATTTTTAAACATTTCACGAAGAATTACGTTTGATAGCGCTACGTCAGTGGTTTTTTAAGATTTAGATGGAATTATAATGGATCAAGCCGCGTATTATGGCGATTAAATATTAGGTGTTTCATCGTGACGTTAACTATGAAAATCTTATGAGATAATTGTATTAGATTAGTATATAAATAATATTGTTCTATATTTCTATGTACCGTGGTCAATATTTTATTACTTAGAGGTACGGTGGTGGCTAGAGAGATGTGCTAGATGTGTTATACATCTCAAAATAAACTATTTTTGTTGTTTAATGTATTTAATAATTTTTTAAATATTCATTAAAATTACTTTTTTTAACTAGGATTTTATTTTGAGACACATTTATGCTAATTGGAATATATATTATAATCTAACGACTAATGAAATACACATAAAAAAATAAATTCTAATAGGACCAGTCCGAAAATAAATGTGGCATTTCCAATAAAACTCTTCACACGTAACACAATCTTTATATTCAACGGCTAAGGTGACATTTGGACAAATATTCGTGTCTCATGCAAATCAGTTCTATCAAATACCAACGTAATAAATAGTTGATATACTCCATATTTATATATTAATAAGGTTTACTTTGCTTTGATTTATATAAATGTAAAATTTGTCTTATAAATTGACATTTCATATCAGCCGTGTTACGTTGGAATAGAGTGCACAGTGGGGTCAAGTTAAAAATATGTTTAAATTCTCACATGTGAAATAGAGTAGACAGCGGTCGTGTGGATGTGTTTCTGCATATATTTACATTCTACTTACTTACATATACATATCTATTTAACTTATAATTATTATTAATTGTAGGAAAGGAATGGAAGAATATGTCCCTCACTATTTTAGAGTTGGCTACATTCTCAGTTTTCGTAACTTTACCTACCTTTTTCAGTACCGCACATATACCGTTTTAATTATTATATATGTATTAAAATTACCCACTATAACATTATGTTTATGTGAATCAATATTCAAATAGAAATTCATGTCTTTTTAAACGATAAATCAGCTGATGCATATGTTATCCGAAATATTAACAATAACGTTTCATTCAAGTATGTATTTAGCATGTAATAAATTAAACATAAATTTTACTACCGTACATTGTCTTAATAACTTCTTTGCACAAATTTCTACATTTCGCCGGTGAATATAAATCCTATGAGAAATCGAACCAACACTGCAATCCTAAGTTATGAGGTGCAGAGGTACAGGGCACACCGCGCCCCAGACAGACGCATTTTCATCTCGTGATATATGAACATATTTAGTTGATGACTGCGGCTGGTACGGAGATCTGACGGCCAAGTTATGTCTTATGCATCTGGACTTGGACGAAATATCAACCTGTCTCCATTTAATTCTATAGAAAGGTGTTCTTTGTTTATTTTTTTTTATTTTTTTTTTATTTTTTTATTTATTGAGAAAGATTTACAGCTTATTACTAACTTACTTACTAAATACAATATTCTTTTACGCCATTAAATAAATCTTTACAAATAGCTAGGTACTAATAATATTAACTGTGTTGGTAACAATAAAATGATTTCATTCAACTAAATAAATATATATCAAAGAACGTAATAAACTAAGTAAAAATTGGTTAAGTTACGCTAAACAGTTTAGTATAACTTATATGTACACTTATAAAAACTTATGGATCATAATTCATTCCACTGAGGAACTCAGATGTCATAGCTCTCCTTGCCGACACCACACTTGAGGCGAATAGGTCAATATCACAAGTTAGACTATTAAACTTACTCGCCGCCCTAACCATAAAGCTGTTCCCTCTGTAATTGGTGTTAACTTTCGGTGTGTACAATAGGTGCATTTTTTTTAGCGTCCTATTATGCACACGGAGACCCAACTTACTTAGTAGTTCAGGACAGTCAACTTTACCTGTAGCTAAATTTATTAAATATGTAATATCTGCACCCTCACGCCTAACTGAGAGAGGAAGAACGTGGAAATGGTTACATCTAGTTAAGTAGTCAGCCAGGAAAGTCTTATCTTTATATTGGAGGTGTCTGATAAATTTCTTTTGAATGAGTTCTATACGATTGCTATAAACTGCATATTGTGGGTTCCATACTTGCGAGGCGTACTCTACGTTAGATCTAACATAGGCAAAGTACAGAGTTTTAAGTGTCTTCACTTGGGTGAAGTTTGTTGATGTCCTTAAGATAAATCCTAACATTTTATAAGCTTTGCGAACAATGCTGTCAATATGAGTATCAAATAGAAGTTTGCTATCATGTAACACTCCAAGATCTTTGATTACGTTAACATTTTTTACTACAGATTTTTTAAGTTTATAAGCATGTATAATTTTCTTTTTTCTTCTTGAGTATGTCATGGAAAAACATTTGGATACGTTAAGATCAAGTTTATTAATTTGACAATAAGCTTCATATCTATTTAAGTCATCTTGTAGGTCAGATGAGTCTTCTTCATTAGAGATATATTTTAATATTTTCATATCGTCCGCGTATAATAATATTTTAGAATGTAGGAAGCAAGTTTGAATATCGTTTACAAATAGAATAAACAGTAAAGGTCCGAGCATGGATCCTTGCGGTACTCCTGACGTTATATTAATCCACCTTGATGCGAAACCTTGTAAAACAACAGCCTGCGATCGGTTTTCGATATACGATTTGAACCAACGAAATAGGTCGCCGTGTATACCCACCGCCCACAACTTCCCAAGGAGATATATATATATTATACTTAGGATAATAACATAATTCATTACTATCTAATATCATAACGTCATTATAATATAATGACACTTGTACTTGAAAATTGAAAACATATTATTGTTATTATTATAAATGAAAGTGATAGTACAGCCAACATTGCCGAGATTTTAGAGAATATATATTTTAACAAAAACAGTGTAATACTCGTACAGGCAATTAGAACTCAGAATTCAGAACAATAAAAAACACAACCTGAAGGGATGTATACATGTATTACATTTTCTATTAGACTAAACAACATCGCAAATATTACGCTGCTTCTCTATAAATTCAGGTGTAACTCCAACAGGTGGACAATTTAAAAGAAAACAAATAAACTAAGTTGCAAGGTTCTATAAATGTTCACGTTTTAACCTTTAAACTATTTCGAAGTAAAAGTTAACTTTTAAACTTTCGAAAGCAATTTTCCGTAGACAATTTACGTTATTGAAAATTCTCTTGGCACGTTTCTTTATACTTTTTAGTCAACAAAGTTTGACAAGAAATAGGGTAACGAAAATTATAAGTTTTTAAATATATTATATTCATATTAATGGATTTACCGAAAATCGCGTTGTAAATATTATTTTTATCTTATCATGAAAATTAGGAACTGTTATTTCACAAATATAAAGACAATTTTTAAAAATTTATATTAGCAGTGTTGCTTTTCACATATTAATAAAAGACCTCATAGGCCAATAAATTCATTCACAACTTCGAAGAGCTGAGCAGATACATATATATATAGCAGCATTGGTCTAGTGGCTTCAGCGTGCGACTCTTATCCCTGAGGGTATAGGTTCGATCTCCGGCTGTGCGCCGATGGAATTTCTGTCTATGTGATCTAAGGTGAAGGAAAACATCGTGGGGAAACCTTTTTTTCAGACACAGGAAGCGCCACTGATTTATTTTTCTATTTATTTATTACTGATATACATACATGCAATTTATTTTGTGAAAGTCACCTTTGTGTATTCAGTAACAATAACTGGGACTTAAATATTAACGTACTTTCAAATGTTCATTTAATCGTTCCCTTAGAATAAAACACTTAAATCTATTTGCCTCCAGTGTTAGTGCACACACTGCACTGTCCGGCGAGTAAACACTTTTCTCTACCTAAATGTTATTTTATCAGATCATGTGACAAATGTTTCACCCTGCACGGTGGCTGCCTTTTCTATTTGTTCAGTATGTATTATTAAATAAGTGTTCGCGAAGATACATTACAAATAGCAAGTTTACTTAAAAATATGTTAGTTTTGTTATATATATGAAGCAATAGACCCTTAAATGTTTTCTGATCCCATTATCTATACGTGTTTGTACATTGAAAAAAACCAAAAAATTTTAAGAAATGTGTTAAGTTTATAAGCGTTTTTACTAAAGTTTTTTTATGGGTTACTATTGATATAAATTTCTTGATAAAAGCTTAATGTAACATAACATTAACAATGGTGTGTAACTATTTTTCTAATTTTTGAATACTTTTCGTTTTCGTTTAAACATATACCATATAAGAAAATATATTTCTCCTAATATCAGGTACCTATCTTGTGGGCGCAGAACGTGCCAATTGACGTCAGTAATCGGTTTAGTTCGGCACTAAATCATGTGTAAGCTTTCATACCCGACCGGAATTCATACACGGTTTAAATCGTCACCAATATACCTGAGCAGTGAGCACCACTTCATTCCACGTACATTTCTCATTGAAAGGACTTTTACACATACACTTTAAGGTTCAGGTGCACGTTTCTAAGGCACACGAAGCATATTTCTTTATCAAGGAACTCATATATCTTAGCTTTATGCTAGCCAAGCTAAATAGAATGTATAAAAGTAATAATGTAAATTGTTATACCTGAAAAATATTTTTTACAACATAATTTTGCTATAATATTTAATTCAACATCATTAAAAATTAATGATTACGTAAGCTATTAAGTAAGTTTGATAGGTTGTGTAACTTACTATAAAGAGATATTTATATTCTTGTTAAATTATATTAAAATATTATATTTTGATTATGATTATGTATGAAAAATTCGGCCGTAAAGACTATTTCTAATTAATTAAACAAATACATATTTGTTATTTAAATAAAAAATTGGTTTGATAAGCTCATCCACATAATAATTAGAACGGTTTTACTGGCATTTTTCAATTGATCAAACGCACAAAAAGCCGAGGCCGGATCAATCAGTCGCTGTAAAGCGACCGCAATAAATTTCAGCGCTTCGGACCATTTTCCAGCTGTTTTCACCTCCACGCGTTTCAACTTCCATTTGTACGACGATATTGACAAATGTGTTGAAATAAAACCAATTTTATGGACTTAAGGACTTTTCAGTGATTAATATGTGTTCAAAAGCTTGAAGAGATTGTATGAAAGTTTAAATACAGTATTTTATAGACAACTTTGTGTTTATGAAATTATTAATATCACATTTGTTTAATCTTATCACAAGTTTCCACTTCTAAAAGAACCCCAACAGAAACATTGCACGAGAGTACTAAAAAGTACACAGCGCGATCGGCTGCAACGATATTGATGGTGTCAATATTCGTCACACTGAGCTTTCAATTAGGGCTAAGCACGCTCTGATTAATGCTAGACCCTGGTCAATGCAGACTTTTTAGACTTTAAACGTTCAATTTGTGATAGTAAAAATCATTGTCTTTTTTAATTGATTTAATTATCTATCGGGGTTATACGCAGATGATATAATCGTCCTTATTGTTTATTAGTAAATTAAGTATCTTGGCTTCTTTAAAAAAGTAATAACCTTTATTTAAGAGGTCACTTTCGAGTGAAGCATTTTCATGTCGTCATAGTCGTATTTTTTATTAATGTCTAACATTTGCCCAACAATATTTTAGATGTTGCATGTGGTTATGGTGCGGTTACGGTTAAGGAGTGAGTAGGAAATTAAACATAATCAGTAGCTAATGTTAGCTAATAAGTTTTATTGCTCACGTAATGAACGACCGGCACGGCACTACTAATTGTACGCTACACACTGTCGCAATACAAAATGTGTGGTATTCTTAATCCCCTATAACATTTTAATCACCTGTCAAAAAACGATTTATTTTTTTATTAATTTAATTATAAGTAATCTTACAGCTAACATACATATTATAAAACAAAACATAATACAGAAAACCAAAACAGATTAAATAGATAAACAATATATACGAAACAGAAAACAAGTAAGTACATTATTAGACAAAAATATATAAAAAAAAACAAAAAAAAAACTGAAATTTAATATTTAAAACAACAAATAATACATAATATTTCAAATTACTGCTTCAACAAAATAATTTCAATAATTGGTCTAAATACCTCCAAATTTCCACTGATAATTTTGTCAGCTCTATCGACTCAACGTAGATTGATGGTCAAAATATGGAGCGAAAAGGATCACGCAACGTGGAAGTAGTGAAGGGCTACAGGGATCATTTGTCTGCCACCTTTAAAAGCTATTCTCAACCATTACTCTTTTAAAAACCTCCAGACGTTTCCTTCGTTTTTCAATCGCCGCCCGTCCGGAGATATCCCGATAAATGCTTCTGTTTTCGCGGTACATTTGTATAGTGCTGTTGCAACCAAGATATAATCTCTATGTTTGCAATTTTTTTGTGTTTGTCTTTGAAATTCTAAAGTACCTATAGTCTGTTTTGATGCTTTCGCATTGCGCATATTTCAGAAATTAGTGATCGTAAGACGATTTTCATATAATAATGTAACGAATGACAGTGGATATTAAAATATAGTAAATAAACTAACAAATAACCCAAATACATGAGCAAGACAAATTATTAAATATTGCAACTCTATATAGATATTTTTGGTATTTGCAAAATGTTGAGCCATTCGGACAGGTGAATAAATGTTTCTCCCCTTTCGTGAAGAACAATCAGTCACGGGCCCGAGCCGCGCCAGATTAAAATAAATACTTCATTTTCTATTTCATTCACTTCAGCTATTACGATTATTTGAGGATAGGATTGTTTTTATTATATAAAGGCAGTTCAGTGGGTCAGTAGTCTATGGAAGCTTTTGCTATACATATGTTTTAAAATAAAAGTCCTATTAATAAATATAGGTATACATTACGCACGACGGACCTAATGAGCGAATGGAATCTGAGTCCATCATTAATAAATATAAGTACTTAGATAGGCCATGGCTTTGCACGGCTCTACATATATTTGAAAATGAATGCCTGTCTTATAATAAATAGCCTTTGTTAATCAAGGACAAGGATCTTTTGGCAAAAGGATTTTTGAAATCAATAGGTTTTGAGCTTATTTACAAACATGCATAATACGAAATTATTTTGAAAGTAAGTAAATGATTACAATACATACTAGCAATATAATTTGACATTTGTCAATCATAATTAAGTATAATATGTTTATAACATCAGTATGACGCAAAGTTGTTTTTGAATTTCATATTACGTATTTTGTGATACCTAGTAATGATTTTTTTCATTATTAATTACTAAAAATATAGTGGCGGAGAGTTTATTGCCAGTTCTTTTCTTCCGTTCTACGCCCTTGATTTGAGAACTGGCACTAAATGTAAAGTTAGAAGCATTTCATATACATTTCTTTTTTGACGTTCATAAGTGCACATTGTGTTACCTAGTGGAGAGAGGGGAGAGTTTTTGATGGTCCAGTCATGTTTTAAGGCCTACTCTCTCTATAACAAAGTTAAAACGTTTCGAACTCTAGTTTAGAAGTAAGTTCTTTAGACGTGAACATTAATAAGGTATAATTTAAAAAACTGTTGAACTGACCTACAAAAAAGTCCAGTGAGCCGATAAAAAGGGTGGATCGTAAATTGGGTGCAGGTGTCCCGAAGTTCAGATCGAGTTATCGAATCTCTAATCCCTCTTTATTACTTCCCAATAAAACCCTGTAATTATTCTCACTGAAACTCTGTTAATAACCCTTAATCCACGCTTTTTCTCTCACGAAATGTCTACCTTGATCTGTCTGTCGAACAACTTTTGTTACGAACTTTTACCAATGTAAAATTTGAAAAAAGGCAGATTTTCGGTTCGTGTACACAATATTGTTTGACAAGAGCTTTGAAACATATATGTACGTACTTCTGTAAATAAAAACTATTTGTACAAAACGTGCAATAACCATATGTTATTAATATACATTTATATTTCACATTCTTTGTCCGAGGTAGCTGCCAGATCTTCGGTCTCCTGTGATGTCGACTAACCTTTTTGAAAATTCTTTAAAAAGCCTTAAAGCGCTAGGACCCCACGGACCAAGGGTCTCGACACCGAATGGGACAAAATCATATTCAGAGCCCAGACCCCTGTATTTGCATGCTTTATTTTTTTCAGCCGCTTCACAAGCCGCACCAGCTCTGTAGTTGGTTCCATGTAGATGGGAAGGGGCCAGCGTGTCTGAACAGGTTGCATCCCATACCAGTACCCGACCCATCTTCCAAGGAATCAAACTCATACCGTCCGGTCTCTTGCCATCGTCTCTTGCAATACCACTTGGCTCAAGAAGACTTGGCACGTTGACGGTGGCAAGGGAACGGCGTATGATATCGTTAAGTGCGGCATGTCTCGAGAAGCGGCCTGCACTTTTTTGGCATGACAGGCCGTGATGTCCTAACTTGTCGACATCACTGCCACAGGGACATATATGAGGAGCAAAGAATAAATAATAATAAGAATTACTCTAGCAATTCAAAGGGGGAACGCTGCCAGTATCTTCGGAACCTTGCCTAAAGGGACTCCTTTTAATGATATATTTTAGTTTATGTTAAGTTTCGTTATTTATTTCATTGTATATTATTTTATTATTATTAGTTTATGTTTATAAGTTTAATTTCTTAACTATTTCACATCATATTAAAAATTGTGAAAGACACAGAGAAAATATAATTTTCCGCAATGTTATATAATTTTTGATAGTTTATCAATCAAGGGTGAAGACTTTATGTTTAAAGAACTTTATTTCTCATGGAGAGTTGTTTAATCGTCATAATTTTAGTTTCTTGGTAGATTTTATTAGTCTGTGTTAAAAAATTGTATCCAAATAGTGCTTTTATTAATTTATTTTGTAACGTTTGTATGTAAGAAGTTTTGTTTTTGCATGCTGTACCCCATTTTTCAATTAGGTATATGAAATTTGGCTTGACTAAACAATTATAAATTAAATTGAGGAATGCATTTTGATATTGACCAAAATCTGCCTATAAGTGATTTTAGTTTGCTAATTATGTGCGTTATATGAAAGTTCCACTTTAAATATGTATGTATTCTAAGACCCAGATATAACATTAAATTGTTTTATTTTTCCCAAAACTTGAAACTAATCTAGAAATATATGGCTTCTGAATCATTCTAGACACACCTAGGTAGTCAGCGCAAATTGAAAGTCTAGATAGATCTAAGTTTTTAGTTTTCATTAGCTTCCCTCCTTGCGATTCAGTCGAGCGTTCTAGATAAGTTTTATTCCCCAAAACTTTACTCAACTCTCATCCAAATACTTTTATTTTATTTGTCGTACCTTTTACTTTATATCCAACCATTTATTAAGAACTGCGGGCTCATAAATTCAAGAACAGTTGAGTATATCTTATGACTAAAAATATACGATCTCTATCTATATTTTAACAATTATTTGAAATTACATAGTGTTTTATAAATTAAAATACTGGCCGGGATTTACAAAACAGTAATGGCCTCTACGCCACAGAAAGCAATACTTTTAAGCTGTACTATATCAATCAAAGGACTCATAATAACGGAAAGAACTACGTGCTCTAAAAAGTTTCCTTGCTAGATTGATATATTGGCGTTTTTAACAATTCAAATTAATAACATCTATTTTACTACCTACACATAAACACATGTAATGAATTTGGATAAGAAATGTCTAGCTCCTTTTAACTGTACAAAAATGACCATCCGTCTTCTTTATTCAAGCAAAGCCTTCACAAACAAAACCAATTAACCCAACGAACGCCGCAAAAAGTACAAATATGTCAAAGCCATAATTTCGTACACAGAGTGAGCAAAAACGTCCATTTTCCCCATGTCCGTCCGCACGTGAGCCGAATCGAATCATTTTTTCTTATTTGCACCGATTGATTGGGCTTCGCGGTTTTTCGCAAACAATGCAGGTAGCCTAAACGTTTTTCCAATAAAAACTTCAATATTTTTTAGATAAACATGGAATACATTTTTTTTAATGATAAATGTGTCTTGTGCATCGTGCATTCTCTCTCTTTGACTGCGGCTACTTCAATTCACTCGAACCAAGTAAATGCTATATAAAAATTATTAAAGTCAAAGTCAAATCGTTTATTTCAATTAGACCATCTAAAATGGCACTTTTGAACGTCAAAAAAAAAAATATAAAGATGATTCTAGTTGCCCCTTCCAAAAGGTAGTTTCGTGTGGAGAAGAATGGGCAAGAAACTCCACACTTACTCTTTTAAAATAGGTTTACAATATTTTGTTACATTTCTTAAATAATTATATGTGAAGACAATGTACTCTTAGAATAAACTACTATACTAAAAAAGTTAGTATACATGTTCCTCACATATTTACAAATATCGAAACCTTAGAATATTAACATTAAAGAGTAATAAAAATATTAAAAAAACACAACAAAACAGTGTGTGAGATACAAAAAAAAAATAATTACATTTGTAGCATTATATAAATTAAAAAAAAAAAATAATAACAAAAATATGCTAAAGCAAAAAATCAGCAACCAATTTGATTTTGTCCAGGCTATAGAGCCAATCATAGGATTGTCCTATGGAGCAGGACCAGCATTATTATATTATTGACATAAAAACCTGTCCAAAGTGACTTTTATAATGAAGTATAACTTAAGATTTTATAATTGATAATACAGAACGATAAAACATTAACGAATTTATTAAAACTTAATTATGCACTTTACCTTACTTTTGATTTATGCCAAAGAAATGTTAAAACTATCTCAAATGTAATTAAAATTTGATCCTTTCGTCGCTATCTTCGCTATTCCACTTGAATCTTACCGCTTTTTGCGAAGAAAACTTTTATTACTTTGACGTGAAATAAATTAGCTTTATTCTGAGGTAATTGTGGAAAAGGTTTCAAAGACATTAAATATAATGTATTATATGAGACTTTTCAATATATTTGTTATAAAAAATAAAGGTTTGCTCTAAAACATTTTTAGTGTGTTGATATATAAATATCTGTGAAATGTTAATCGAGATGTTTAAAAAATTGATCTGGAAGATGTTAAAGCTTTAAATATTTGAAGTACAAATATAAAGTGTAACTTTAAAATTAAGTAACAAAATAACAACCGGATAAAAAAGTGCGGTTAATAAAATAAAATTCCAATACGCACGGCACGTGTAATAGTGCGTAACAGTGATTCCACCTGCGACGGACATCGGGGCGGGCGGAAATCGGAAACAAATCATGGCTTAGGCGGCTTACGTATAGGGCAGATTTATCGCGTTTTATGTTGCAATAATATCTTATTTAACCATGTATTTAAACAGTAAAGTAGTTTTTTTAAGTCCAATAAATATAACATTGAAACAAAGTTTAGTAATTTTCGCATGCGAGAAAAGCAAAACCAGTATAAATTTTGTATAAAAACCAATCACATGCTCAATTTATTTTTATATAACTGGTGGTAAGCGGGCAGTAGGCCGATCGGAAAATGTCTAAATATATAAATAAATATTTATTAACACTAACTATACGTTTTATCTTAAAAACAACACGCTCATTAAATAGCGTAAGTGGTCGTTGGGGGCGTCATATTATATGTCATTAAAACGCTATGTTTATAAGAGGCCTGCTTGTAAAAAGTCTTGTCACGTCGGATTGAGCGGAAGGTAGGGCCAATAAAAATGTATAGAGGGATTTGTTGGAGGAATAAACTCTATATTCCTCCGACCAATGTTCGAATCGACAATTAATGAATTATTACGTTATGAGAATAATAACGCGATTTTTACATTTCCGAATATTTATTTATATAAAAAATGTCCCAAAACGCAGTTGAATAAATAATGAAACAAAACTAAATCATATTATGTCAATCTATAATTAATATTTATTGCATACACAATATAAGACTGCATTGGCGCAAAGCCGGGTTTTCAACGCACGATATCTTGTTTAAGAAACCGAACGTTTAACCACTATGCTAACAAGTAAAGGTAAGTTATAATGATCACATTAATAACATTGTAGCCACAAACAAATGTACGTTTCATGTAGCCGTCGGCTTACCAGTTTTTGTTCATTATTTCGGATCAAGGGGCTCATATAGGTCAGGTGAAATGTCCAATTTAGAGGTTTATGCTTAATTCCGAACATGGATTTAAATTACTCTCCCTATAGGACTTTGTACGAAACCAAACCAATTAATAAAGTTTATTTTTTACTTTCCATGGGCTACTTATATTACAGCTGACAGTAACGCCATTGGTCCGACATATATAATTAACAGCACATGGTGGTGATTAAATTGGAAAATATTGTTGGAAGAACAGTAAAAATAAATAAACTTAAGTGGAAATGGGCAGGGTTGGATGGAAATCTCTTACCCTGTGTAAGAGAAAAAGAAAAGTGGAGCAAGAATGTACTAAACTGATGCCCATGATACAATAAACGAAAAAGAGTAAGACAACTTAGAAGGTGGATAGACAAAATTAAGGAAACAGAGTACAGGCAGGAATGGTGGGATTTGGAGGAGGCCTATGCCAAAGAAGGGCACACCGATACCTAAAACGAATGAGATATAAATATAAATGAAATAAAAGGTTATTATTATTATTATTTGAAGAACAAAGTCTCTGTTCCGATTGTATACGGTGTACCAACTTCTAAATTCAAATTATTAGAGATGTGGTGCGAAGCCAGATCAAGTCTCTACAATTTGCATCGCTAACTTAAAAATATAACACGAACCCAACTTTGTATAAGTTATTCATCGTAATAACTCGTAATTGTAAACAGGAATTTTGTAAAGTGTGTCGTTTCGCGGTGGTTAATTCCCGCGCTGTTTGTCCCTCGGTGAATTAATCAGATTATCACAATGTTTCGCTCTTCGTTCAGACAACTCGACTTTCCTTGCTGAATTATTCATTACCTCCTAACTTTCTGAGGTGAGCACTACGTTGCATCTTTTAGTGTTTGTAGAAACGTCTTAGGTTTGTGAAACTTTGCCCGATCCCTTAAATAGAAAAGCTACTTTGACTTGCTTAATTACTTCAATGGATTGGATATGCTAAGCAATTCCGTAATCTATTTTCATCGTTAAACCACTGACGCTACAACCCTTTGTCCTAGCCACAGATTTCTATATCTGTTTCTTTAATAATCGTAAGTGTTCTTGTACTTTTTTTCTATTAGTAAAAGCAAGTATAAAAAATCCCTTGGTCGCCGGGGCTCAAACACATGACAAAACATATAAAGTTGTTCAAATTTCACTTATCACTAAATTTCTATCCATCAATCATCATGTTTGTCCTGATGCAGAAGCAAACCACAACCTAAAAGTCTACTTTTATAAAATATTGAGGTTAGAATACGGTAGAATCCCTTTCGAATAGAAATGAATAATGTGAATCACGAAATGCTAGTCAAAGAAAAGGTATATTGTAATGGAATCGATGTCGGGTGAAGAGCATCCTCACACGCCACAATCGGACTCGCCCAATATAAATGTAAATGCTCTCACATTGCCCACCAAAGGACATAGAATAACCCTCTGCTCTGTTCGATTGTATACTGATTAATCCTTGAGTGAGATGATTTTACTCAAATTATCTATTTCTTTATACATAAAAATTTATACTTTACTAGCTGATCCGGCAAACGTCGTTTTGCCATGTTTATCATTTATAATAAAAAATAGGGTTTCATCGTAGAGGGGGTCAAAATTAGGGGTTGTATGTATTTTTTAATGCTGTATCATAAAAAAATTAAAATTAAAAATTTTGTTTAAAAAATAGAAAAAAAAAATTAGGGGTGGACTACCCCTAACATTTAGGGGGATGAAAAATATATGTTGGCCGATTCCCATAGATACCGGATAAGCACAAAAAATTTCATCAAAATCGGTCAAGCCGTTTCGGAGGAGTATGGCAACGAAAACTGTGACACGAGAATTTTATATATTAGATAAGGAAGATTTACGAAGGATTTTATCATTTAAAAGCTTTCTTTTTATGTGTTAAATAATAATAGATTATATAATCTTTTTTAATAACGGTTGTATCTTTAATCGTATCTGTTTTTTTTGTCATGCTTAATATTTGTTGTAACACAAAGAACGGTTGAGTGGCCGTCGATACACAATCTTATACTAAAATAAAGTCCTGTGTACATGCCTCGTTTTGATGTATCCTTACCAAGAAGAAAGGCACACAATAAATTATCAGTCATTAGAGTTTGAAGAAATTGTATTAGTTTCCAACAAAGAGAGTTTAGACTGATACTGATACCTAGGCTCACATTAGTTCACAAAAAACACACAAAACACTTACTATAAAGTTATAAATCGAGGACGTAACTATTAACAAATATAATTAACAAAAAGGTATAAATAAAAATAAAAATGCGTCTAACATAAACCGAGTAAAATTCAATGACTATTAAGAAAAGTGACGGTCGGCCGAGTAAAAATATTTTGGATTACCCTCATCAAATTTTATTAAACTAAAATTATGTATTTCGAATACTTGTGTGAAATAAAAAAAATATTTTATATTTATCTATTAGTAAGTATACGTCTACTTCACGAGAATGCGTGTATAAAATCCCCCTCATAGCCACCTGCAGTTATTTTATTGGGCCTTACTTATTTAATGTTTAAATGTATGACAATTTATCTAGACAGCTTGATCTTAATCAGGACGATTATATTTTTAAGTTGCGTTGCAATTGCGTAAATAAACAGAAAATCCTAATTAATTTATACTGTTTAATTTTATACCATTATTAACGAATAAATTAGTATGAGATTTTTACTCAGTCTAATCACTTAGCCATATATTTAAGCCATAATTATATTAAGTTTATCTTAGTGAAAATACGATAATACGTTCCAAAATTCAAAATACAGAGCATAATACAGCCATAAACAAACCTGGCACAGAGCCAGGCAACATCGCAACTTACCTGTTAATTCTGTTGCTTTTTTTACCGCATTTTACCATTTTTATGATACAAAAGTATACAATTGGCAAGCAACGGTACTATTGATTTGCCATAATGTTCCCAGAAAATGTGTCTCATGTATATGTAACATACGAGGCTTTTTGTCTATTATACCTCGCTAACGTTATCGTGTCATGGCTGACTCATCTTTATCATATATCTTTTATAATATACGTATATATGATTATATAAAAATAGTTTGCAACATAAACTGTATATATACCATTACGTATGATGTGGTAAACTTCAATAAATAAATATATATTGCGGGACAGGTAGACATGTCCAAATAAAAGACCAATAATGTCAAAATAATATTAAGGAAGCCAAAAAATATACAAGTTCTTATTTAAGGCTTTAGTAGTCTTATTATATCATATAAAGGGTGTATTATAGGAATAAAATAGGAAAATGGTTGATTGCCTAACCTACAGTTTCGGCCGCCGGGCTGAGTGACGCGCTGACACTGGCAGCAGCCTAAACTGTGCACACGAGTGATTTGTTGATTTGTGCACACAGCAGCCGTGTTATACAGTAAACAACTATACTAGATTTTGTAGATAACTAAAAACTGTAATACTAAATACTGGTCCAATTCAAATTACATTACCTCATTCAAATTTTTCGCGAATATAACAGAACAAGCACTACTTATTGCTATTGCGTTTTGGCGTTTTGATTAAAACTCGTTTTGAATCTTACTTTACTTTGAACCCACATCTCGTTTCTGTGTTGAAATTAACGTTTGTGGGAACTTTTATTTTTTTAAATATCGTTTTACATTTTATGTTATAAGAAAAAACTAGAGCAATTTAGATTATATATATTTTGTTCTAAAAATAAAGCTTCTTGTTTTTAAAATACGTCAAAGACACTCGATAACGTTATAAAGTAGTTGGTCGCGTCTAGACTGAGTTAATTTTCTGAATACCTGCGTACAAAGGGCGCCCGGCAAAGACATTTTTCTAAACCACAATAGACACGAAGAATGGATGGCATTCCAGTTATTTCGTGCGGGCAGGTGGAAAAATCGCATTGTGTCATCAACTATAAAATCTTCAATGCTTATCCATTTACAATTACTATTAATTACTATGTTATTTTGGCGTATAAGCCTAGATTTAAACAGAGAACACTAAAAATTATTGAGCTAAATTGTACCTTTAACAAGTCTGCGAAATAATACTAGAAAATACTACACATTATTGAGTAAGTCCAAGATTATTGTTATATCTTCTTCTTATAGTGCCATCTCCTTGCGAAGGTTGGCGATCATCATGGCTATTTTAATTTTGGATGTCGCGCTTCTAAACAATGACTTGGTGCTTTGACCAAACCATTGTCTCAAGTTTTTCAACCAGGACGTGCGTCTGCGGCCAGGTCTCCTTCTACCTGCCACTTTGCCTTGTATGATTAGTTGAAGGAGCTCATATTTTTTGGAGTTGCGTAAAACGTGACCGAAATACTCAAGTTTCCTTTTCTTAACCGTCATAAGCACTTCTTTGTTCTTCTGCATTCTGTCCAGCACGGTTGTATTTCGTATGCGGTCTGTCCAAGATATTTTAAGCATACGTCGATAAACCCACATCTCAAACGCTTCCAGTTTTTTGGACATAGTCTCTGTCAGCGTCCAAGATTCTACGCCGTAGAGCAGCACAGAGAAGACGTAACATCGCGCAATGCGAGTTCTAAGCTGTAAATTTAGGCGCTTGTCACAAAGTACTTTTTTTAGTTTTGAAAAGGCGTTCCGAGCTTGTTCAATTCTGCAGCGGATTTCGATGCTATGGTCACCATTTTCATTAATCACTGTGCCTAGATATCGTATTTTCGAGACACGTTCCAAGGTCTGATTGTTGAGGTATATATGTTGCGTGAAAAGCTCCGGTGTTCGGCTTATTGTCATATATTTTGACTTTTTCGCATTGATGCTAATACCAAATTCAGAACTCACGGCGGCAACTGAATTGACTAAATTTTGTAGACCATCGAGGCTCTCTGCGATTAAGATCGTGTCATCAGCGTATCTCAAGTTATTCAGCAGTTTGCCATTAATTGCTATGCCATGTTGACAATTATCTAGGGCTTCTGAAAATATTGCATCGGCATACAAGTTAAATAGCAAAGAGGATAAAATGCAACCTTGACGCACACCTCTCTGAATCTCGATATATGAAGAATGTTTGCTGTTTACCCTTATATTAGCACTTTGCTTCCAATATAGGTTTTTAATGAAACAGCAATCCTTATAATCTAAGCCAATTCTCTGGAGTATTTCCATCATTTTACCATGTCGTACATTATCAAAAGCCTTCTCATAATCGACAAAACAGACAAAAAGATCCCTGTTCATATCCAAGCGTCTCTGTATCAACACTTGATAGCCAAAGAGAGCGTATCTCGTTCCTAAACCGCTTCGAAATCCAAATTGGGTGCAGGATAGTGTTGATTCACATTTAGAGTATATCCTATTATGTATCACTTTCAGAAAGAGTTTCAGAACATGGCTCATAAGTGAGATAGTCCGATAGTCGTTGCATTTTTTGGGATTCTTTGTTTTTGGAATAGTGATAAATGTTGACTTAAGCCAGTCAGAAGGAATGGTTCCTGAGTCGTATATACCATTAAAAAGGGTTGTGATATAACAAATTGTTATATAACAAATAATAACATTATTGTAATAATTATTTTATTATAAGCATGACGTCGTGGTATACATTTATATATATTTATTTTCTTTCTTCAACAGGATACCTACTGTTATTTGTTTTGTGTGGCCTTGTTGACGCGGCTATCAATAAAAAAATAAGCATAAAGAAGCTGCACTCAAAGCCAGAAAATTCGTTAGCAAAATAAAGTCTACCCTTATTCATAATACATACATCATAATTTCAGCGTTTTAACTCATCTTTCTCTTTTCATCACAGCGTATAAATAATTTGGCGGAAAGAGATGATAAAGTGGCATATTTTGTTTTATAAAAAACACTACGTACATCTGAATTATCAAGTAAATTCAGTACAAAGTAAAGAAGCAGATTAAGTGGAAAAGCGCCGCAAACGCTCCACCTCGTGGATACCATTTAATTGTCCGAGTCGCTTAATGGCGTCTTAACTTTGCTTATACTCTCACTATCTAACCGTGGGTTTGTTTTCATTGTGCCTCACAATATATCGTAAATAATTACTTTAACGTGAGAGTTTCTGAACGAGACTTTATAAGTAAAAATATCTGCCCTAATGAAGAGTCAATTTTTTACCAATAACATCAGCCTAAAGTGAAACCTTTAAACAAGAAAATCATCATAATTTTCTTTACACCATTATGAAGTTTTCTTTTAGTTACGTTATTGCTTTTGTTTAGGTTGTAATAGTTAATCTGTGAAATGATCTTATGTGTACATGAGATCGTTTCAGCCTGTTGACGTCCACTGCTGGACATAGGCCTCTCTTCAAAATTTCCAGTACGACCGGTCCGGACGCCAACCCTCAACCCTCACCAGCTCATCTGTCTACCTAGTAGCCGTCCAACGCTTCACCGACTGATCCTCGGCCTCCATTCAAGGACTTTTTGCATTCATGCGTATGATTATAAAATTTGTTCTAACTTCTTTTGTTTCCTTGTATGAGTAATAATTAAAATGTCCTGTAAACAGTATAATGGAAACAGTACCGCGAGTGAGATCTGGTGTAAGACGCGAGAGGCTAATAAACTCTTCTCATCGCTCCTCGGCGGCTAATCTCACTCTCTGCGCGTGTGCGCACACCTTTAAATGCAGGTCTAAGTTACAAACTTATGGATATTTCACATAATCGCTTTGATAAATAAATATATCAAAATTTAAGCTAACATCAAACTGTGTATTATATCAACGATTCAACACGGTTTAATTCTTAAATAATTTTTAAACTCCTGGCCTTGTTTTTAGTAAATAGTCAGTCAAACAGTAAGGTGATTCGGAAAGGAGCGCGGTTTGTGACTTCCAAATGTTTAAATCTTTTTTGACATGCGAGAGTCAGGCTTAGCGGTAAGTCTCCTTTCGAAATCGTACTGTAATATCCCAGGCCGTATTCTATAAATAACACTATCTAACTTTTTAAATTAAAGGTTGTCTTAAATTAAAGCTCTTATTTAATAATTACAACTTTTAGTTACTACTTGTTGTGTAAAACGTAATCGCTTACTATAAATAAAACTTAATGTAAAACCATGAAATGAATCGTATGACTTGTGCACACATCAGGATAAAGGTTAGCTAGACGGACGGCTTTAACTAATCTTATTATTGCGAAGATCGCTCTGTGCCGACTGCCAAGGGTCAGGTGATTGCGCTCCCCACAAGGATTACACAGCGAGACTTATTTACCTGCCTCTTGTAAGGAACAACCATGTAAAATATTAGTGTAAAACGGCGAGTAGGTATGTCCAGTTTCGTTAGATTAAAAATAATAAATTTAATTCGTTAAATTTATTTCTTCAATGATAAAAACAGATTTCAATAAATTATTTTGCATAATATATAAAATATATATTTCATAAACTCTCTTTACGAAATTTTTAATTGTAAAAATAGAATCCCGAGAAGGTAATTCGCCCTTCTCACTCTCTCTCAATCAGTCTTAATCGCTCTCTCCATTTTCTTCAACAAAAACGCTGCACATCTTCGTGACGTATTCGTAAAAATTTTACCCTCATGCGCCTAAAGAAGTTTCACTTCAAAAATCCTTATGCATTAAACACGATTCAAAAACTGGATTATATAAAGGAAACTAGTAGATGTAAATACGTTAGTATTTATATTATTAGTTTTATAAATCAAACGTATAGTTTGAATTGAAAATCTTTGGCCGAGCGATTTATGATCGCGATTAACGTTGGGTAAGATTTTTCTTGTAAAAGTTTTCCGACTCATAGATTCTATTATGTGCTCAATAAAACCTCAAAGCATACATTTTCCTGCCGTATTCATGGAATGATTGTGATAATGGCAATAATCTTGACTGATGATCATCACCTCTCGCACACTGACGGTGATATATCACGGTCCCGATGGACAGACAGATTTATTCGCTATCAATAGCGATTCAATGGAAATGTTACGTGAATTACGGCAGCATATTTGAAATTATAATATCATTACCGCACTGCACTTCTAGATTCTGTCTTTTTCGTAGAAAAATTCCTAAGCTTATTGCTCTCTAAAGTAAATAAAAAATAAAATACCATGTTTATTATATGGATTAAACCAAAATACTGATTTGTCTCTTTCTGTTAAAGTGTCTATAGTCTGATAAAAAGAGACAAAATTGATATTTTTATTACAACGTAATTGATTGAGTTTTTATGCGTAAGGGAATAGGTACATATATATATTTTTACATTAAATATTATTAACTATCTGAAAATTACGAAGGAATACAAGGAATTATTGAAATATAATAAATAAATCGGTGGCGCTAAAACCTAATTAGGTCTGGGCCTCAAATATATGTATCTGTTTCATGAACAATTGTGAATCTAATAGGCTGTCGACTCTTTGGGTCTCTACGACTCTAAGGCAGGCCAGTTTCCTCACAATGTTTTAATTCTCCGTTCGAGGGAATAAAATCTACAGCCGGGGATCGAACCTACGACCTCTAATAGAGTCGGACGCTGAAGCCACTAGACCAACACTTCTCTTAATACAGGTTAAATATATAATTCGATATGTGGTACATTGAGGTAGGACATAATAGATTAAACCGCGGCATTATTTGTATATTGTATTATATAGAAATGCCCTTCACAACATCCTTTGATTACAAAAAGCTTGTAACGATAAATCGTGTGAACATTTCCCCGCGGAAGTCACATAAATAAAACAACACTTGCCATAACCGTACGTACCGTTTGCACAAAATATTTGCATGTAAAGCAGAAAGGCAATCCACTTAGAGACTGTTACCTGCACGACGTTCCACTTAAATATCATGCTGTCGGTACAGAACAGAGGAGTTGAAGAGTTGACCTTCCACTATGTTTCACAATAAGACATGATTAGTGCTTGAAAAAAAAACCTAGTGTTTGCAAAAAAAAGGTATTTTTTTAATTACGCGCAATATCGTTTATCTTTATGATATATTAATGAGTTTATTATTTCAAGCACTAGATTGCAGTGTTACAGATAAATTTTCCTAGATTATCACCATTAAAGCTACTAAATATATAATAAATTTCATATAAATAAATGAAATGTATGCCTGTACACAAAAGGAAACGCTACTCCATGCATCTGCAAGACAATTTGTCGAGGACTTACCTCTTCATAAAGGGGGTTGGAATTTTTCTTTATTGTTCGGATTATTGAGCATCCCTGAGAGGTTTATCTGAAGATGGCCGATTTTACGACATTATCAAACTTCGACGTTATTAAGTTATTGATATAAAAGCGGAGCCTCTCTAACCAGAAGGTTGGAATCGAATTTCTAAAATTGCTACTTCGCTTTTGGGTTTTCGCTTGTTTAACATATAATCAAAGTTATGTAAGCATAAATTAAGGGATTAATGTTTTAATTACATAATGATAAATCAAGTATAACCAAGCAATGTTTTTTTCTTTTATTGTTCTAGCCAATCATGGTATGAAAATTAACATAAAATTTGTGATTGTATACTTTACAAGTTCTTACTAATTAAATTAAATATATGACCACTTCTATAGGGAGCGATAATATGGGGGAGTCTTTTCGACATTCTGTCATTGCTTTTTAATTATATTTTGGCATTTGCGTGCTGATTTCATATTATAGCTGATTGCAGTTAATAATTTTTCCATCTTATGCACAAATTTCATCGTAATATATTTATTATTATTAACATAATATAAAAATTGTTTTGGGGGAAAGTAATTTATATACGTTTAATCCAGTCCACAAAAAGTATTTATTGTGTAATAATGTTACGCTTGAAGTATAGGTTTAGATCGCGTTACATTCTTGTCGCCCGACAAGAACAAATAAATTATCATTAGTGTATACAGGCAAAAGGATGCAACTAACTGAGTTAAGAAACTTGGATATGGTAGTTTATTATAAAAACACAACAGAAACTAAGCTAAGCGTTGTGATATAACTTTGAAAGCTTTAAATTGAAAGGCTTAAAGGAAATAAGTTAATGTTTTATATTATTCAGTCAACTTAAAGTCAAAACTTATAAAATTCGTTTTTTTTATAGAACGGAAAAACAAAAATATTATTATAGTTACGTTATGTTTACGTAAACCGTCCGGAGGCTCACTTGATATTAACATTGACACTCAATGCTAGCAGGCTCGCAAGAGCGTTGCCGGCCTTTTAAAAATTGGTGTTTTATTTTTTTTAATGATCCCTAAGATGAATTGGTTTGGAAATACTTTAGTGGGCAGCTGGTTCCACATAGTTTTTTTTAATAGTACGGGGTAAACGGCCAGGAGGCTCACCCGTCTCACCTAAAATTGGTACGCTCTTTTCTTGAATGATCCCTAAGTTGAATAAGTTTGGAAATACTTTAGTGGACAGGTTTCACATAGTGGTGGTGCGTGGAAAATTGCTTAAAACACGCTCAGTTGTAGAACGGAGGACGTCGAGGTGATACGTATGGTATTTTGAATTCTGCCTTGACATCCGATTATGAAACTCAGCTGCAAGTATTCATCCGAATAACGTCAAGAATTCCGAAGTTGGCTGTGACATTAAGAAGAGTGTCTTCGAAAAGATGATAAGCGACAAAGGGTGTCTAAGCCTACTTTTTGTCAACACAAAGACTCTATAGCCAGTTCAAACGGCAAGTGAAATCAGAGAAAAAATGTCGAAAAAAATACTCCATCATTACCTATCAACGGTAAAAGTCATAAGAAATAAAAAGGAATATTAAAATTCTCTAAATATGAGCCACGCTGGGAAGTGCAGGCACGCTTCCCCGTGATTGCGTCCATTGTCGCCTCTAGTTAGCAAAACTTATTTTTAAAACTCCACGAAATTGACCGTACTTGTTTGAGGAAAATATTTATGCTTATGAAGCGGACTGGATATGAATTCCGTTCCTACTTTTCCGACCGCTCAAATGAAATGGTCCGATACGAGTTCTACAGATTGGATTATATATGGACGTAATACTTAAGGCATTTAGTTGGATAGATTCTTTTTCTAGAATGTAGAATATTTTAACTATATAACTTAATTTTTAAATAAACTGGTACTGTACAATCTTTGTACAATATTGTATAATTTTTAAGTCGATAGAGGAATATCTATTTATTTTTACTTCATATACATTGTAAAATTTGCAAATCGATATATTTATATAATGCAATATACGCAAACACATGCTTATGCTTAGAATAGAGACACATAAAAAAACACTTAACATCCTATTGTTTCACATAAATACGATAGATATACGTTTTTTTCTACTCTTTCACTAAAATTATTCTAAAAGATCCACTATGCATGGTTACCATGCTTACGGATTAACAAAATAAATTTAAATTGAAGGGCCTATTTTTTTAATGCAACAGGAGACAAACAGGCAGGAGGCTATTCAGATGTTAAGTGATACCGCCGCCGCCGTGATAACACTCACATTGCCAGAAGGCTCGCAAGTGCGTTGCCGGCCTTTTAGGGTTCGGAAATACTTCAGTTGGCAGGCAAAATCTGCCTTAAGAAACGCTCAGTTATGGGAACGGACGTCGAGGTAATACGGACGGTATTTTGTAACTCAGCTGCAGGTATTAATCCGAACAACTCCTCTGAACACTCCCCGTGGTAAATGCAGTAGATCGATAGCAAGATTATTTGAGTATTTTAATGTATTTTTCATATGATTATAATAGCCATTAAAAAGTTGTATTTTTTTATCACAGATAACATCATTCCGAGATACAATAATGTACCGTATGCTACTCTTTGTAGCTACAGTAGATACTCTTTCGTAGCTCTTCTACGTTTACAGCTACACTTACGGCGGGAGTGTACAAATTGAAAGTCAGCCGACGGTAAACAGCTACGACATTGATTTGTTGACCGTTTTTATTTAGAAATACAATTTGTTTCACAATTTACGTTAAGCTTTTTACATTTTATGATAATATTAACTCGGTCACGGTTCTACTCACGTTAATTTATTTCCCGCTTTACACATCATTCGCGTGGTAGTTGATAATGCTTTAAAATTAGCTTGTTAAGAAATTGAACTAATGAAATGACAAAAATTTAGGTAATTTTTTTAGTGAGTTGTTGTTTTCTAGGTAAGGCAGCATGATTCGCTATATTGAGCAACGCACTTTACTTCTTCACCACGTTAAAACAAAACGCTTCACGTCACAACTGAAAAAATTTCATACTAATTTACATGACGATTTATATCTTGTATTTAAGTTTGTTTAGCTCAAAATCCGGACGAAACTGTTTTGTTTCGGTAAATTTATATACGCGATCTCATCTTTTTTATAATCACCCATCGCAGCGGCTTTTAATGACAAATTGCTGTTTGTATATTATTATATTCACACAGATTCACAGTATATCAAGCTAATAGTAATCACCACCTGTCTGTTTAAAGGACCGACTTTCGCCATTTTATTTATTGAATTTTTAGGCTGTTATTGCACGCGTAAGAGACGCGGATTCGTTGAAATTTTAATTGTATACGTGTGGGAAGGAGAAAGCAATAACGTCCGTTCAAAATACAGTTTCCGCAACGACGGCGCCAAAGATACAAAACCATAAAGAAAAAACATTAATCAAATCGGAAAAACGTCCATCACTCCGTAGTCATTAGTGAGTTGCAGGTGTTTTTTATCTGTAAGCCGAGAAGTAATCGACAGGAGAATTAATGTGGCGTCACTAAGTTGGACCTCGGCTGCCACTTTTAAAAATCTCTCTTTTACTTAATTTTTACATCGCTACAAGGTGTTAGATTTAGGGATGTAGACGCTCTGATCTGATGTAAGAATCAAAGATGTAAAAAAACGGGTTTTGAAAATGTTTAGTTTACAGTTAATTAAATAACATCATCATCATCAATGGCTATACAGTCCCTTAACTATATTTCGCGGCTCTATCCCATCATCATCCTCGGTCTACCGTCCTCTTGCCACCAGGTTGTGAGTTCAGTAAGGACATTAGGGTTCCGTCGTCTGCCAACCACTTGAGCTTGTAGCATTTTATGAATTCTACGATATTGGTGTTGTCAAGGATGTTATCAAGTGCTTCATTGCAACGAATACCCCAAACACAATCGTCACAAACAGGGCCAAAGATTCTTCGAAGAATCTTCCTCTCGAATATAATAATAATTAAATAAAAACCTTGTGTTAAATTAAATTGGCTAATTAATCTAAAAAAATCCTTTCCTTCTACAAAGGCTTTTCATCTGTAATCAACAACTGTTATAAAAATCGATTTTTCGATTTAAAGTATCGCGTGATACATTTCGAAGTACTGCGTTTAGTTTGGTTTAGTTTTAGTTACAAATAACCGCTGTTATATATTTTATATACATCTTACGAACTAACGTTTAACAACGTTCACTATGAACTATTAAATCAGCCTCATTAACTTCCATGAGGTTGTGATCAAAAGTAATTTAGCAATTTAACTCTTAATCCAGAAGTATCGACAGCCTACAGTAGGATTTTAATCACATCCCTACTCATGAAAACCTATTAATAACTCGCGGCTGTGGAAACTTTTAAAAGTGTTTTCCTCCACCTTGTTGGGAGGTGTCGGACGCGTTCCGTCCATTAATTATTTGCTCCGATCCGCAAACCTGATGATATTGTTGAATCTTTTATAAAGAAGGGAGCGATATTGTATGGTAATGCGGTTTGGAAATGTAAGAAAACATTGGAAAAAATATTCAGATAACTGTAAATTCTTAAATGCGATTGTTTGTTTTGTGTTTTCAAGAATCAATAGTTTGTGTGGGCTAACTTTACAGCAGCAAGTAAGAAAAACATGGTTCACTTTTATGCATAGCTTATATAAAAGAAACAATTTCTTGTGGAATTAACTCGGACAATATTTGAATTTTAGTGTATTAATTAATGTATACCTTTATAATGTAAACAGAGAAAACACGAAAAGAGAAAACTGAATCTGTCAATAGGTTTTCCCTCCAATTAATCTGTTGCTAGGCAACACGGTTGTCATGTCACGGTTTTTATGTAGAGTCCGCGCCACCACTGAATGCCGATTGCCGATAGACGCGGCGCTAGCGCAGCGTAGTAATATGTTGCTAGTGCTAGGTGCAAGGCTATTTTACCCCAACGTAACATAAACTACTCTCCAAAATTTGCTTCTAATGTTTTACCTTAAAATGAATAAAATAATATTTCACTGTAACGACAAATTTAGTTCCCAGGTTTCCCGTCGGCAATGAGTGGTGGCGCGGACTCTAGTCTGTTACTAATATCAAATTAAATATCAAGGCTCTATTTAATACTATTCTAAACAAAGGAGGTTAGTTCATGGAATTTTTATTCTCCACAAAATTAATATCGGAAAATAAAATATAAAGAAATGTTAAACGAAATTCGAAAACAGGTGTGACTATTCTTCCCAAACATTTCCTTAAGTTCCTCATTTACTTAATGTCACAAGCATTTCTTGGAAGTGAAAATTAAATATACTAGAACTCCGTTCAACAAGCATATTGCTATACGACATTGAACCTTAAACTTTTGTTATAAAGGCGTAGTAGGTCGTTGAGTGTTCTTGGTAGGGCGTTCAGAAGTAGGCAATGATTATGACAGGTTGGCGAGGTGGTGAGCTGATAGTACTTGGAATTCTAAGAATCTCGTTGTTTTTGCATTGTTTAGTGAATGTTGAAACTGAAATACTCTTATCCTTCTATTCCGACGCACTTCAGTGAATTGCGTAAGCAAAGCATTCAAAAACCAAGTTTAACTTAAGTAAAAAGTTATATTACTTGTGTTTAAACGTATCTAACGATATAATAATTAATATTCTACTTACCTACTATATAGTATGACTTTATGTCTTAATAAACCAACGTAAATACATTGTTTATATGACATAAGGAAACATTTAAACTTATCAAAAAAATTAAACCTACACTGAAATGAAATTTTAATATTTATTTAAATTTTAAATATTTATTTATTTATAAAAAAAACACTCCTCTCCAAACAGGTGACCCTTAATTGACAAGAGTGCACAACAAGTAAATAAAATTTACATACGAAACAAAAAACAAACATAAGAAATTAATTCGGATAAACCAAAATTACATAATAAAAAATACAAAAAACTACTACATATAGGCACTAATAAATAATAGAACTTTTGTCAGTTCACTCAACGAACAATGAAAAAAGTCCGTTAACCTATGTAATCGTTAACTTATACACCAAATCATAGGTGCCGTTTTCAGGAGGTTAGTCCTAGCTGTGGGCACATGACGTGACAGCTGACGATGTCGCCTTCTGACGTAGCCATCAGGCACTGTAGTATAGTCCTTTTCATGAAAGAAGTCCCCCAGACGCGGCGCTGCAATCGCATGACGTAATGTTGCCATTTATGAGTAAAAAATTTACCTACTTTATTTACATTTAGCAGATGTAATTTATCAAATAATACTATTTGCATACTTCGATGAAACAATATTTCTGTTATGTAAAAAGTATATTTTTATTTACTTATTTTAGCGGTGTTCTACCTACTTACAGGGAAAAGATAAGAAAATAGGGTAAAGAAAAACAATACAATTTTTTATTCAGAGTTTTAATGCATAATTGTTGAGTTACAATTTTTTTCGAAATACACGCCGCTGTTATACCTTCGTTTGTAATTCTTGTTACAGTTTTCTCTGACACACCTGCAATTAAATTATGAACATTTAAAAATAATAATCACTAAGTTTATAATGCTTATGTAATATATGTTTTAATTTCAGTTACCTAGTTTCATCACGTTATGTATTTATTCAATTTTGTCGCAAAAACGAATTTAAATCATAAAAGTCCCATCAATACAGCAAAAAATTATTAAATGGCAACTCTAAAAAGTACCTGTTATGGCGGCAACTCTCTTCCGAACATTGTTTAGTGGTATTAAAACACCTTGATTCTTATGTTCCGCTTCACAGAACTCTTTCACCTTTAATATAATTTCTCGAGCCGAACATTTTACAACTTTTGGCATTGTAATCAATCTTCAAAATGCACTAAGCTAGTTAAAAATTCACAAAAATCTACCACAACAAACGAACTTGATAACATCGACTAATGACAACATTGCCGACCTGTCAAATTTAGTTCCAAAAATCACCGCGGGACTTCTTTCATGAAAAGCACTATACTGCCGAATTACTGTATACTGATATGTTCTGTGTCTATAAGTAGAAAGCTTAAGTCCTGAATTAGTTTTAAAACAATCTTTTGAATAGGTAAGTAAATAACAATTTAAGTTTAGAAGTGTAATAGCGTAGTGTTGTTCAAGTTATCGAACTCGCAAGGTGTCGTTAAGGCGAGCGACGCTTGCCACGGCACGTACGGCTATCGACACCCGACAACGTGTTGTTTTAGGGAAGCTATTATGTCACCTGAAAGTCGATATTTTCTTTCTTATTTACGGTTATCACGTATTTCTTTGTTGTACTTTTCACTAAGACTACCTCTTGAGTTTTAAGAGAAATAAAGTGGAACTAAAAGCTTTATTTATATAAATAGAATTTCGTTGAAGATATTTATTATACATAGTAAAATTATTTGGGTTGTCATAATTATTGAAAAACCTTTGAGCAAACCCGGTAGACCCAGGCTAAGTTGGTGGGATGGAGTAGTCAAGGACCTCGTAACAGGGGTTCGATGTTGGACACAAGAAGCACGAAATAGAAATTTCAATGGCGAAATATACTTGCGGAGGCTAAGGCCCACAAGGGGATGTATAGGCAATAATAATATTGAATGAGGTTAACTGGTGGGAAGAAAAAAGAGAAGACGCCCACAAAAACCTAGGAAGATGGAATAAAAGGGATAGTGGGTAAGGATTGGAAATTTGTGGCAAGGAAGAGAGACAAGTGGACAAATTTGGAGGAGGTCTTCACTCCTTCAGAGGTCGAGAACTAAGTAGTTCAATCAACATAATGAGAGAGACTTTAAGTAACGTGAAATGTACATACTCGACTAAAGGCTATTGTTATTATTTTTATTATCGATATTGTTATCGAATACCTGGTACAACCCTCGCTCTGACACCTTGTAGAATATATTACTTCGTGCTACCGAATCTAATCATGATCTGACGGATTAATATCTGCCGTGTGTTCCGCTAACCCGCCGGCCATTTTATAATTACTTTGATTCGACACCCGAAATCACCCTTATTACAACGATTTAAAGTTCAAATTGGTACGTATGTCTGCCCCGTAAGTTTGTTTTATGAAATATTGAGTTGCCCTGAAGCACTTGAAGATTTATTATAATACCGGCCTTGTTCGATTGTTGTTTAATGTAGGGACGGATTAGGTGAGCGTTGTTTAATAATCTTGATAATGTTCTTGTAATTATTATTAACGGTGAGAGTTAAAAGAAGATGGCAGTAAAGTGGTTCCTAGATGGCGTTACTAATTAACATCCATATTTTCTACTATAACTAAATGACACGACAAAAGGCTGGTATAGAATATGGTTAAGTAAACATCCAAAAAACCAAAAAGAACAAAACCAAATACTGAAAACCTTTGAAAATGGTTACCTATTTTACCTTGATAATACTTTAAGTATAAAAGAAATGAGTAAATATTTTACTAATAGCTGGTACCAGCCACATAAAACATATATAAAAGATTTTCAACAGTACAAGTTACAATGTAACTATTCTAAAATTCATGACAATTGCGGTGAACAGAACATTTACAAAAGGTAGGTGGTAAAAACACTTCCAAAAGTAGAGAAAGAAATTTGATTCAAAATTTCGTTTTTACTTATTAAAAAAACAGTCTGTTTTTTAAATTGACTGTCTGGCCCATATCTAGAATTAACACAATAAGAAAATCTCTATTAGAAACATAAATGTATTATCTAAACTTTGCATCCGTATAGGTACTTACTACTTAGTAACAAAAGCGAACACGGAAACCCTTTTCAACATAAAGAAGATTACGAAATATGACGGAAAGAAGATAAAAGTTCCGTAACACAACGTCACGGCGACACCGCAAAACATAATTCCTCAACTTATAAAAAGATTTCCACTCCACAAAGGTGGAAATTTTTATCCGAGAAACAGGCACCTGCTTCGCTAAGTTTTCGAAACTTCGTGGAACTTGGCGAAACTTGGCGCAGGATGTTGTTATCGGCCGGAAGCGCTTTAGGCGACTTCCTGTTTTGACGGACGGGAAAAAACCGCCATGCCTAATGTAGTTTATATGAAAAGTTTTGAAGAAGGCCGTGTTCAATGTTAATAGCCCTAGATCAGATCCTCCTTAACATAGTATGATTTTTTATTGTATTTATAATCATTGATTAAAATATGTAGGAACAGATGTTTCTATCTAAGTATAAGTTATATGGTAATATTATACCTATTTTATATTATATCCTCGTATATGGTAAAGGCAAACACAAACATGTCATCAGGAAACTATGGCACATCTAAAATGAGGCCAAAACCAAGTTCTTTTCTGTTTTGTACACGATGAAAAGTAGTCACAATAAATGCTACACAAACGATAGACAATGGTTAACCCTTGAAAATACTTTAAGTATAAAACGTAAAGTAACTTCCCAAGGTAGGGGCAGAGTGCTCATACATTAGGCGCGAGGAGACATAGGTTCTACATTATGTTCCCACGATGCGCTACAGAAAAATTGCTACTTACGTGAACCCGACGCACGAGATAGTTGAATTTTATTTCCTTTTTTGAGTAAGAATAAGATCATAATAGATTCTCATCACACCCTCAAACAAGGTAAATGTGGATTGTGTTTTTTAAAAATTAAATATATTTTTGAAAGAGCCTTTAGCGCTTTAATTTGAAAAATTTAATCTATGACCTTCTATATCGAAATGAATTTTACTAATGACTTGCAAAGGTGATGTCTTCGGCCAAAATTAATAATGTATCCTCAATCTATGATTATAACCAATCTTGGACTGATTCATATCTAAAGACCGATCTCCAATCTGCATGCCAATAAACATTTCTGCTATCCGATTGTTTATTTGACAAAAGATTGACAGCGATCTTTTGCGTGATCCTTCCCTCTCGACCGCGTTTCGTTCAATGCAATATGTTGTGTTCAAGCATACCAAAAGTTTGCTGTTTTTGCAACGAAATAAAATAAGTAAGACTTAGGGTCTGTTTCACAATGTATGGATAAAGTAGCAAATAGCTATACAACGTTTTTGTTTGTTTTTTTGTTACGAACAAATAAAGTTACAAAATTCTATAGAAAAACATAGAACCTTAACCTTTTTGTTGGTCATTTAATATTACTTGTAACGAAACGGGCTGTCATTTTCATATGGTATTTTTGTTTGTTAGGTAATTGAGTATTTTAGTACATATTATTACAAATATAAATTTTCTCTGAGTAGTTTGTGTATGTTGTTTTTGTGATTCGAGGTTGGTTCTTTAACTTAAAAAAATGTCTACGCAAAAACGTGAAAGAAGCGTCAATTTCAGCCGGGAAGAAGTTGACCTTCTAACTTCGCTTGTTGCTGACCATAAAAATATATTAGAAAATAAAAAGAGTGACTCAGTCACCTGGCAGGAGAAAGAGCAGTGCTGGAAGACGCTGGAGGCGCTGTTTAATAGCACAAGTGGGGTAAACTTTCGCAGTGCTAAAGCTTAAAGAGGGCTATAGGAAAACAGTCTGCCTTGATACATGCTGAAACATATCGTACAGGAGGTGGCCCTAGTGCTGCTACTCCTCTTACTCCCTATCGAGGAAAAAGTCAAAGACATGATATTGTTGTCTGTCGAAGGAATTGAAAGTCAATTGAAAGGAAGAGCTTCTAAATAAGAGAAAGCAATGGGCATTTGAAGAGGAAGAAAGAGAGCATAAAAGAGAATTATGGGCCATAGAAAAAAATATATTGTTAAATAAATTAGAAAAATAATAGATTTTGTGCCTGGAGCGAGGATGTATTGTATTAAAAATTTGTATTTTTATTTATATAAAAGCATTGAATTTTTATTTAATTTATCTCAAAAATGTTGTAATTTATAAAATATTATAGTAATAAAGCAAAATAATCACTTATAAGATTACTTCGCACACTTGCATTTCCCACGTTGTCAATTGCGCTTTGATCAATATCATCAGCTGGTTCATCTACTTGTTGCAGTAGTTCAAAATGTTCATCTCGCATATCAATAGCAATATTGTGCAACACTGCACATGCCACTATCACGGCTTGTACACGAGATACTTGAAGCAAAACCTTTTTTGACAAACCGATTTTGGGGAACCGATTTTTTCCAAACACCATATTATGTCCTTTCTACCACATTTCTGCTTCGTATTTGAGATTCGTTATAAAGATGTTCTGCTGGAGTCTTGAGGTTTTGAAGTGGAGTTAGTAGGTAGTATCTATAGTAACAAATATTTTTGGTTGTAGCTAATATTTAAAAATTGTTTACAAAAGTTGATGAAAAGATGAAACCTGCAAGAAGTCATATATGATAGACATCACTTTGTGTAAAAGTGTCTACAAAGCTTCTTTTGTTAACCTAAATCTAAATGTGAATTCGGCGTCATTCAGGCTCTGGATATAATAAATTCTTGTCTTCTTATGTCTTCGCACAGAAGTACGTTGTCTTCTTCCAGCTTCAGAATTACTATCCCAATCGGATAATTGCATTTAAACTTCCAAATCACTATCACTAGAACTGGAAGATGACGAAGATGAATAAATTTTCCCAATGAATATTAAGTTAGGTCGCAATCCCAAACCCAAATCATACGAGTTTCACCGATAGCAATCCGAGATTGATTTGGCCAATCGAAGCAACCGTCAAAATGGACAGATAGGTTGTTGGCATGAGTAAACATTCATTTTCATACAGAAGGCAATCTTCAATCTCTTATCCGCCCTCTGAACGATTGGTTGAATAATTAGATTGGTATCTCAGTCCATGTATTGAATATTGGCATGCTTTTCTTTAGAAATGGATTGAATTGTCAGTCTATGACAGCTAAAATTGGATTGAGATGGCGTATTGGTTTTGGCCGTTAATTTACGGTTTAATTGTCATAATTTTAATGAACAAATAAGGCTTGAAAGCCTGTCAAGTGGCATCGGATCGTAATCGGCTCAGACAGGTGCCGGTGGAGGTGGGGAAAGGGGTGTATTTTAATTTGCAACTAATTTCGAACGCTTAACAGTTAAAGCGGATTGCAAAGTTCATAATTACGTCGAAGCTTGCCCAGCGCGAGCGACAATTTTTGATCATTATTTCACTTTTGTCAGGTGGAGGAGTTGTTAGTGGGCATGAGATTTTATATTTATGCAAGTTCATACATTTAATAAATATTGAACGTTACAATCTCATAACACTAACATATCTGTATCTATTCATGTATTTCTTTATGTCAATTGTCACGTCATGTGGCTATGTCCTCCAACTAGAAATAAGAAAAAGTTAATTCTACACATTAGATTTAATTAGGTGGAAAGAATATCATATTTAAGTGGGCCTAAGTATACGCTGCTATAACATGAGTCCTAGTGAAATATTAGAACTGCCTTTAAACGGATTCAAAACGCATATTGTACGATTCCTGGATCATCAGGGGTTCGAAATAATAGAATAATTTGAATTTACTCTATACTTATCACTCGCGTTATACAATAGAATATGAGCGAAATAATAACTATTATGTTAATTGCTATATAATAAGTGCAATCTAACAAACAGAGAGAGTGCCTACGTCTGGCTATGCTCCCGGGGTGAAACTCCAACGATTTAGTTAATTACGAATGACTGCATAGTAACAGTCGAAGAGAGTGCCTGCGTCGGGCTATACTCTCGGGGCGTGACTCCGACGATTTAGGAAATCGTCATGCTTATAAGTGATCAAACTGTACAGCCAGGACACGTACTTACATAAGACAAACATCACGCTTGTAGGTGATTGGAATGTACGAGCCCTGGCACGTACTTACATAGGAAATCATCACGGTTGTAAATGATCGGAATGTACGAGCCCTGGCACGTAGTTACATAGGGAATAATTAAGCTTATAAAACTAAGGAAGCCTGAGCGAGTAAAATGTACAGCCTTGGCTCGTACATACTCCCCCAGGCAAAAGAGCAAAATGTACAGCCTTGGCTCGTACATACTCCCCCAGGCAAAAGAGCAAAATGTACAGCCTTGGCTCGTACACATATTAAAAAAACATTAATGATTAAAGGTTACTACGCAGTTAATGACTACCTAGAAACAAAAACTCGTGGCAATAGTTCTAGTTATATTGTTATAATTTGTTTTGTTATCTTTGAAGTGTTGTGAATATGTGTCTAATGGTGAATGTAGTAAATCACAGAACAGATTTTACTTTATTTGTAACTTTAATGACGTTGTAGTTTGTGACATTTTCTTTTAAATGTAAATTGAATGTAGAGGGAGGGTAAAACTTGCCGAGTTTCTTGCCCGTTCTTCTCAGAACAAGGCCTCCTGGTAGTTTTGCGAACGGATGGCGTTATCTTGCTCTTTCGCGAATTTTGTAAACGTTGTTGACATTCATAAGACAAGATTTATACATAAGGTGATTACATTATTCTCCGCGACATTTCTTTTTTAATGTGAAATCCTTTATAATATGTATAATATATACTGTATAAAAATCTAAGAGATGTTCAAAATTCCAATACATACGATGTTTTAAAAAAAAACTGAGTTAAAATATTGTATATAGCATTTTCGTAAATGCAAAATACAACTCAAAGCTACAAATTACTGTTTGCGACACACCTCAAAGGAGTGATCACTGCACAAATTATAGGATTCCCGGGAGGTGGCACAGATTACACGTTACCACTTTAATCACAGAGTTCCGACGCAATACCTTTCATTTGAGAAGAATAGCTTTGATTGAATTGCCCTCTTTCACGTATACACTTACGATCAAACGTAAACCGACGGCTATAGTATCTACTCGTATACCTATGTATAAAAAGTTAAGCAAACAGTAACTAAAAAAAATATAATCAATTAAATATATTTGTAAGAATTTATGCAATAGTATGATTGTTTTGTGCTACGGGTACTCGTATGTACAATACTATCTAGTATGTTTATGGATAATTATTAATTTTACAATCCTCTATCAAAGGAAATCAAATAAGTTTACAGTTAGAAATTTTCTCACCCCTTTAATGGTGTTTTCAAAAACAAGGAGCAAATAACAAGGCAATAAAAACAAAATATCCCAGGAGAGTGATGTCGAGGAGTTCTAACTGGCACAGGTGAACGTACAATTTTATTACCACCACTCTTGAGAGTCAATGTTAAATTATAAACAACCTTTGTAACACTTTTTTATAGAAGTATTTACAGCCAGTGAATTATTATAGACAATTTTAACTCAATAGTACTTATCTTTATTCATTATGTCGTATATTTACATGCACACAATATACCTAAAGTTACATCATTTAATGATGTACACAGGTAGGTATTTTATATTTTGGTAATTTAATTGATAATACATAAAAAGGGGAAATAAATATGTTATAAACCAATAGTTTTAACTCGTACACGTGTGTCGCAGCAGGCACAGAACCAACAGATTTATGTATTTATCTAAGGGATGAGACGCGACCGTGGAACTTTATAACAATCTTATAAAATATATTGTTATAAAATCAAGATACACGAATGCAACTCCTCAAAAAATTCAACCTTCTGATAATACTCCAGTCGAGAGCTCTATTATCTTATCAAATAAATGTTAAACCAAGTACTAGTGATGTAAGGGCTTGTATCGACATAATATATGTCAAGGGGGAGTGAAATTCAGCGTTAGAGCACAAAGCGGCCGATAGAAAACCATTTAAGGCACAATCGGCCCGCTAAGCACCTGGACCACTTAACCCCTTTGCAAAGCGCTGACTGCCGACGGAGGCTTTTACGTGAGAAAATCTAGTGTTGTCTCTACACTCACGTCGATGTTTCAAGCTATGCCAAGGCGAGGTACTTTAATTGTCTTTGGCTATGGGTAAACAATTATTTAACCCAAACGTATGAATTGCAGGTCAAGCGCTGTTACCTATCATTACTATTTGGTAATAATGGAGTATTAACTGGGCACATCATCCTCTTCAAAGGCATGCTACACTTTATGAAGGTATATACTATTATTCAGTATATAACTACCTACTGACCTAGAAAATTAAATAACATTATAAAAATACCAATAATTCAAAACTTAAATTTACCATCGATATTAATATGTGGGCATAATCCCAGCCCTATGTATCGAGCGCAAGTGGTCTTTAGGGCTGGTATATCGGCCATCGAGCACGCGCTGCCTCTCGGCACCTTCGCGGCTCGGGTCACTGGGCCAGGTGACAGCTTATACACTTCGCATACGCTTACCGCTTTTGTTCTACGACCTCATTATACCTAAGCCACGATAATGGTTGCTATTAATATTGTTATTTTTCCAAATTAATTTCCATAATTATTATATTTCAATTTACAAATATTATTCCACCAATGGGACGAAGTTCGACGACGAAGTTCCTGGAACGACTATCTCAAAGTGAAATCAGTAATCGGACGAAGTCTTGTGTCCTATTTTAGAATCTTAGAAGAATGTTCTAAAATTTTTGATAAACTTGGACTTCTTCTTTCTAGGAGATCCCTCAAGATTCATAATTTCAATATTAGGAATAGTTGTCATCTGTTTATCTAAGCATACGGAGTAGGTGATTTAGTAAATAAAGCAAATTATGATATTTGGGCATTTATTTGTGATTTCATAGTAAAATAAAAACTCTAGTCTACGCTAAGTGATCTCTGTGCCAAACTTTAAGGCACCCTTATGTGACGTCATCCACAGACAATAGCATACTATATATAAAAAAGCTAAAAATTATTCATTAAATATTTTATTTGGATAAAAAAGATTACGGAAGTCAAGAAACCTGCTCGCTTCAACATTAGTTCAATGGTTAAATTTATTTTAACAGATCATTATTCTTCACTTAGAAGATAGCGATTTATAAAGTATTGTCTGTGGAAATAATGTAATGCTCAAACATTATACAAATCTAAACTAATTAAAACAATACTCAAAGGTTAATTTATAATTTATATTAGATCATTTTACTCGTAGTAATATTTTTATCAGTGACAGCCAGTAAACAGCTGAAATTGTTTTGCAAACTATAGATTAAAAATTAACCCTCAGTTATTGTTTAGTCTGTGCAATTTACAAAAAATACATTTGTACGATACAGAAGTCTTTTAATTACAAATAGTAATACAATAATAAATGAGATTCGATCCGCTACTACGGCTCCTACCTTCACACACACGAAATACAATAAAATAAATTACACAATATTTTGTTTTTGCATTTCCAAACATAAATCGCGTTTATACAATTAAGTAGCGTTTTGACATTTTTTGGACGGAAAAATAAACGAAAAGCTCGACAAAACTAAAAAATAATCTAATTTACATGAGATTATAAAAATATACTAAAAGCTAAAGCTGCCGAAAGCTATGTTCGCCATTCGAGGTGCTTAGATAAGTTCATCTCTTACAGCAGAAACAAATTCTTAGCGAATTCAAATTATTCTCTCTCTAGTGTCTTAATTTGTATCTATTCAAAAAAATTACATAGTTTTTGTTAAATATTGTACAGGGAATAGCCAAATGGCACTTACTGGGAGAAGAATCAAGTAGAAATCGCTTTGTGCTAATGACATCACTACCGAAGATTTTGTTAACGACTTTGAATTGGGAAATATTAAAGAGATATCTTTGTTCGTACATACAGTACATTTATGAATCGGGCATCGACATGACAATTTAACTGATGCGTCAGAATAAGTCTACGATATTTAATAAACTAAGGTAAGAAATAAATGGAATGAAAGCTGATGACGCGTCTAGATGAAGAACTCCCTTCGCTTGGTGACCCTCGGCCCGGTGGCGGCCGCGAGAGCTGCCGAGTCGGGGTCTGCCGCTCCTTCCGCTCCGCGTTCCTCCTGCGACACAAGTATAGTTAATATAGGAAAGTATTTATTAACCATTTAGAAAGTACAAATGTAAAAAGCGAAATACCTGCGTGAGGTATTCTCCCTTGTGGCGTGACAGCGCACGCACCAACACTATGGCCACGGCGATGAGCAGCAGGAATATGAAGGCCAGCACGGCTGCAATTCGTATACGATTTTGATGAAGATTCCATAAAGAATTAGCAGCCATACTTATGATCAATCACTTTACAGAATAGTAATCACAAATATCTAAAAGTATTATATATGTCAAATAAAAGCGACTTTCTTTTTTAATAAATCAAATCAAAATACGTTTATTCAATTTAGATGCTTCTTAGAGCATGCTAGCATGTCAACAACGTTTACAAAATTCACGAAAGAGCAAGACTACGCCATCACATGCTTTTTTATTATGTATATATATTAAATACATAATACATATATATATATAATAAAGGTTTTTGTTTCAAATGAATGCAAAACGATTTAGGATCGTTTACAATTTCTTTGGAATAATATATTTTAATAATGTGATAAAAAATCATTGACTATATGACTCATAACTTCTATTCAAAATTCTACCTTTTAATACAAATTTGTATGTGTGGCAAAATATGCGAACTTTAGATTGTACTACCACAACATTCTTATACCATATTCTGGCAAATAAATTATTATTAGTGTACATCTACATATTGAGGATTAAAAGGCAACACACAATATGAACAATTAAATAAAAATAATTAAACTATAATATCTTTTAACATTTTTAACCGATAAATGAAATTATTTTGAAAATGAAATATAAAGAGACTCACTCGCAAGTATGGCTTCGTCGGTGCGATGGAGATCGTCGGCGGTGTTGTCGACCAGAGGAGGAGGTCGAGTCTCGATGGGCTCCGGGGGATGGGTCACGGGTTCGACGCCGCAGAAGTCTTCGTGAAGGATTCCGCCGATGGCTCGGACGTTGGCGGGCGGGTCCTGCTGGAAGAGCAGCTTCAGAGGGTAGATGTCGTCGAACTCCACGCGACTGACGCATCCGGCGAAGCCTTCGTTCATGGTTTCGTTGCGGCCCATGTACATGTACTGGATGTTGTTGAACTGCGCGTCCGCACTTTCGCGAATGTTGAAGTGGTACTCCTGGGTCTCGTAGTTGTCCACCTGAAGGTTCAGCCCTTTGAGTCTCGGCCTCGATTGAGGTTTGGAAACCGTTTAACATTTAACAGTCGAAGCTGTACCTGCAGGACCATAGTGGCGCCGCTGTTCTTCCTGGAGAGACGCACGTCGTGGTACTGGCCCAGCCCGAAGTGCTTCCCTTGGAATATTATCTCTTGACGCTCGAAACCGAAGTCGAACACCACACGCAAGTGACCTGTAGTTTAGATGACTTTCAATTATTAACATTTTCTTCATTTTGAAAATATAAGTAATATTTACAATAACCCACCAGAGTTCGACACCATGAGCGTGAGGTACTCGGCGGAAATGTTGGAGTAGAACCCGAGCAAGAATCCCTTGGGGTTGGTGGTGGTGAAACCGACGCGGATCTTCTCGCTGATGGTGGATCGCCACGAGCCGAGGAAATCGTATTTCACCATCAGATTGGGGCGAAGGTTCACTCCGATTTCTGTGAAAATAGATTCTCAATCAAATTCTCATATTATTAAGGAGGATAAATACTCGGCCGAAAGAAGAGTATACCGACCGTCGGCACAAATCGGGCCCTTGAAGGCGGTCCAGCGGCAGTCGCAGGAGTAGGTGTCGTATCTCTCGAGACAAGTTCCGTTGTTGAGGCAGGGAGAAGACTGGCACTTGCCCACGCAGCCCTCCGACACTCCGTACAGTCCTACGAGACCAAATATATCAATAATAGTTCATTCAAAACCAGAGTTATCTAATCTAACATTAGTTAAGTTACTATTAACAGTAATGTACTTTCGCGAGTGGAAGACCGCGGATAAACATGTAAAGTGGTCTCCTAAAGTTTACGATGTTATATCGGACATTAAAGTTGTGCATAGGCCCTCTTAAGGCCATTATAACTGGAGTAGGTCTCGTACTCACCTCGCCTGGCATAGGATCTGAGGTCGACCGGTTTCCCGCTGAGGAGCAGGGCCCTCATGCAGCCGACGAAGCCGTCCTTCCGCTCCAACGTCGCGCCCAGCACGAGGGCCGTGGTGAGGTGTAGGGCCCTCACGGGTTCTTTAGCTGTTCGAATCTCGTTCTTCAGCGCCCCGTCCACGACCACCCGAGCTTCTTTCCTGTTGAAAATATCCGACATAATGCACAGGAATCTCTGAATAGAACAGACTCTCATCCCTGGCATCGTAAGTTCGATCCCCGGCTGTGCACCAATGGACTTTCTGTCTATGTCCGCAATTAACATTCGTTCGAACGTAGGAAAACATCGTGAGAAAACTTACTTTTTTATGTAATAGGAGGCAAACGGCATCTTATGTTACATTGCCAGAAGACTCGCAAATACCAATTTCTTGAAGGACCTTAAATCGAATTGGTTCGGAAAACCTTAGATCCAAAAACTCAACGACGTGTGTCAGGCACAGGAGGCTGATTACCTACTTGCCTATTAGATTGACAAATGATCATGAAGCAGATACAGAAATATAAAGCCCAGATCTTGCTACTGATTTTTTGAAACATCTCCGAGGCAACTTAACGCTGTCGTGTAATTCATGTGACTTTAAGTATATTAAGTGATAATACAGTGATAAAAAAATGGGCAAATACAAAGTGAAGTCGAAAAATCGAGTAAAATAAAATGTCTACATATTATGTACCTATTCCTCTCGATGGACACGGAATGCCAGTGGTCATCGGCCAGCCGCGAGCTGGTCTCCACGGAGACGCCGAGGGGCGTGTCTCCCACTTGGAACTGGAAGTGCAGCTGGTCTCCGCCGATTATCGACAGCTTTATGTAGTCTTGGGGACCCTGCAGGAGTTCATAACGTATTTAGATGTTCTAAGGTAATAATGTACGAGAACTTTTGTGAATTATTTAATAAAACTTTATTTCAATTAATATCAAGAATTAACGTAATAGAAATTTTAAAGTATGAAAATACTTAAAACAGTAATTATAGACAAATAAATAGATTCAACACACCTTAGCGTGCAATAGCACAGCGTTCTCTTTCGTGGTCTTAAATTCGAAGTAGATGTCTCCGCTGTGGCCCAAATCAAAGGCCGGCAACATCACCACGGCGTCGGAGATTCGGAATGTTATCTCGTTGTTGAACAAGTCTATTATATAGAATAATTATGTTTGAATTTAACTTTAAATTATCGATAAAAACGTTATTATCAACTTGAATCAATCACAATATTTAAATTCACAATTTTGAAGTGACATGTGAATCCTTTATTATCTTATAAGTATGCATAATAATGCAAAATAATGCCCATAGTTTAAGTAATTATTGAAAATCTCCTATTCCTCACCGTCTCCCTCGCACAAGAGAGGTCCGAGGGTGTACCTCCCCTCCTTTTCATCGAGATGGCTGCCCGTGTCCCCGAAGCGCAACTGCTTCACCGGCAAATACTCCTTCTCGGTTATGTCGCCGCCATCCATTTGGAAATCTGGCAAATGGCCAATAGTTAAAATGATGGAATTTTTTATAATTTCTTTGCTTAATATTAAAAAGAAAACATATATTTAACAATTATGTAATTATAAATACAATTTTATGACTGCTTAGTATTAATTAAAATAAAAATTTAATTTGGTAAATGAAATGGAAAAACTAATACACATTTTCCTCACCGTCTTTATCCCCAAGCAGATATTCCGCATCGCAGTTGCACCACTTGCTAGGGTCCTTGCAGGACCCGAGGACCCCACAGGCGCACATGCGGGACCCGGGAGGGGCCCCGGCCCAATAGTCCATGCGTTGACCGCTGCGCGACACCCACCATGCGAACGGGTGGAAGTTCGATTCTTCGCCTAAAACAAATATACAAATTATTTAATTAACGAATTAAATTGTCTATGTCACATGTCAAAATTGACAGGTCACGAAACTAAAGTCAATTAAATATCAAAACTTGCTAAAGGAAATTGTTCATTTATACATAATTATTAATATCAAAATAGGAGAACACTCACTGGGTGAATTGAGCAGGCGCGAATGTCTGCACATGTAGTCCAAGCGCTGAGAGCAAGTATGAGATCGGTTCAACAAGGCCTCGAGTTGGGCTCGCGACGCGTCATACTCGATGTCCTGTTTGAAGCTCCCGGGCTCCTGGTATCCGTCCACGACGCTGCTGCTGGCCACCGCGTGGCTCACGGCCGTCACTATACGACCGTCCGCTGAAGAACATATTACTATAGTATATTCCTATAAAGGGCGCATATTATAGAAAAAACTACGACTAGAATATATTGAAACAGTTTATTCCTATTAGGGAAAGTCAAAAATAAAATCATAATGCACTTTATTTATAATTAAACAAACATTAAGAAAATAATTAATCTTATTAAAAACGAATCTAGTGCTTTAGCCTACACTATGACGTTAGAATGGAAGACACTCACAATAGGCGTGGCAAGTGACGGGGAAGGCCGGTAAGGGCCCGGAGCCGTCCACGTCCACCTTGATGTCGGCCGACCTCGTCAAGCCGGCCGCGTTGGAGTACGCCTGGCACGACAGCGGGTGGGTTGCTACAGATATACATACATTTAAGAGATGCTTTTATACCTGCATACTAATATAGTTAAACATCATATTAACTAACTACCTGTCTTTTAGCAAAAATCAAATTATAGGCTACATATAAACTATTTTGTATCAAACTCAAAATAACTTTATCCGTATAGGTAAACAAGAACACTTATGAAGTTCGCAAGCCAACCATTAAAAATAAACTGGCACCAGAAGAAAAAGAATAATGACAATATAAAACAAAAACAATTATCTTGGCATAAATATTAATCAGCACGAAAGGTGAAAGAGCACTTGTTAAAACGATGTCAGATTAAGCTTTTATTAATAAGGGGAAAGATAGACATCGTTAAAATTCTACTCACAAGAATGGCACACGGCTCCGGCGTATCCGGTGTCCGTGCAGTCGCACGTGAACTCGTCCGCAGTCTGCGTACACGTCCCGCCGTGCTCGCACGGGTTTGGGTTACATCTGTTGAGTAAACCATATTCCTTGTTATACCGAAAAGTTTAAATGATTATTACTTTCTTCTTTATGAGTAGGAAATAAAGAATATGATACATGTATTTCCAATACTTGTTTTCCAACATGTTTTTCACACTGGAAAGCATTAAAAATATTCTCCTTTAAATATACAATTTAAAAAAAACCTAACCTGTCAATCATATGGCAGGCATCAAACACGACCTCGTTGGGGCAGCAATACTCCTCGGGCTTCCAGTCGGTCGGAAGACGGTAGTTGCCGTCCAAGGCTATGCGACGCATGCAGCCCACGAAGCCGCGCACGCCGGACTTACCTCCTAACAATTTATTATTAGGCTATATTCATTAACATTATTTATATTTAACTCTATGTAAAGCTGAAAAGGAATCTGACTGAACAATGCAGTTTTAAAACTTTAATTTAATTCATATAATTAAATTAAGGACTGGTTTTTATTAGAAGTATCATATATTTTCAAATGAAAAGCTGGAATGACGTGGAGTGAAATTAAGGGAGCTGCTCAAGACCGATCAGGTTGGTTTTCTTTCTTCCCTTTGGGGAAGTAGACTTGGTGGTCGTAGGACTTTAAGTCAAGTAAGTCAACACATATTTAAAGGATTTTTATAATTATGTTGAAAAAACACTATTTTATAGGCGTGTGTTATAAAAATATATCCGAAGATGTCTCACCGGCGATGTAATAACTGCTTCCAGTAAAGAATTTGAGTTTCTTGGTAGTTTTGACGGGTCTATAGTTGAGAGAGAGGATCAGCGTGTCCGGAGCCATGGTCAGCATCAGGGAATGCCAGCGGCCATCGTTGAAGACCTCAGCATAGTTGTCGAGCTTTACCTTGGGCGAACCTTCAGTGAACAGTTCAACTTTCACTAGACCTTCTTCTAGGAAGACCTATTTAAGAAAAAAATATTTTCAGATATGTTACAAAAATTCAATATTATATTATTTATATAAATAATGACAATTTGAAGTTTAAACGACGGTATATGAGTAATAGTCCACCACAATGTGGAACCAGCTGCCCACTGAAGTATTTCCGAACCAATTTGACTTAGGGTCCTTCAAGGAAAGAGCGTATAAATTATTAAAGACCGACAACGCACTTGCGAGCCCTTTGGTAATATTAGCGTCTATGGGCGGCTATCACTTAACATCAGGTGAGCCGCAGGCAGGGCAGGAGCCCGTTTTCATCCTGTTATATTTAAAAAATAGCCAAACATCAATAACAAATGTAATCCCGCAAATACTGCTTTATCTTAAGTTTGACCAAAGACTTTGGGAAGTCCTTGAGATATCCTCAAATTTCGGCCCTTCTCACTTTTCAGTCAAACGTCGAAACTAAAATAATCTGTTGTCATTGTCGGGCCTCGCCTTGTTAATCGTAGAAGCGACTGGAACACCCGGCCAAACGTCGGTATACATAATTATTTTATGATTTCGTGTTAGGACATTGAGCGGGCATGTAAGATTAAAGATGTTAATTTCATTTAAAAATAAACAAATGAAAAACAACGTTTTATCACATCTAATCCAAACAAAAACAAACAAACAAACCCTGATTTTATTAAATCGAGTTCGAAGTATGCCTGGAGAACTTTATTGCCTATGACTAATACTTCAGTAAGTCAGACCTGAAGATCCAAAGATCAAATCTAGGAGCGTCGGTAATCGATGTTTAACAGAAATGCTGTGGTTATATCGGAAATAGTTTGAAAGTAGACTATCAGTCTCATCGCGTAAATAATCCTCTTTATTTAAATACTTGATAACCATATACAGATCATTCAGCTTGTCCAGGAAGTCACCCAAAAACTCACCTTAACATATCCATCGGATTTGAACTTGTGGTAAATGAGAAGTCCGTGCAACTCGTAAGTCCTGAACTCGAGAGACACGTTCAACGTGTTACCGCCCGAGTAGCCTCGAAGTTTGGCGTACGAGCCAGCCTTCAGGAACGTCACCGGGACCAAGGGCGGTTCCTGGTAATAAAAGATTTTTACGTTACCTCTGTTTATATGATAAACTAATTATTTTAAATGGATCATTCTAGAAAAAGAAAGAAATACATATCAGTGATCTTACCGGACAGCTATACAGGGTGTTAACTTTCTGATACTTAAAAGGTTCTCCGGTTTCATATCCTTGCTTCAGTTCGTATATGATGTTCGTTGAGTTCAAATACATGTTCTCAACACAGCCCGTGAAGTTCTGGTTAACGACGAGACCGTCTTGGAAGTTCGGTACACCGCCTATGTAGAACTAGAAAATAGATTTTTTTACATTTAGGAATTTGGTAACTTTTCCAACAATGATTACTACCAAGCCTTAAAACTAAAGTTTTCGTCTCATCGAAAGTCGAACCCTAAACATAAACTCAAATTTGCCTTTTTTATTTTATACTATACTAGTGGATCCGACAGACGTTGTCTGTACACACATCTTAAATACAAAAAAAACTAAAAATATAATCATTCTCGAAAAAATTTCAGCAAAAACTAACCAGCCATTTAGGAATTTAATTACGAACACATGCACAGAAGATTTATATTATGTCACCGTAAAATTGTAAACACCGTTAGATTGTAATCTATCTCGCGAGATTGTAAACTGTCGAAAGATTGTCAACTCAACGTACTGCTTACAATTTAACGTATTATTATTCGGAAGATTGTTGTCTATCGAAGTGAAACCGTCAAATTGTGAAACGGATCGCACCTCGCGCGCTGATTAGTTGAACTGAATATGCCCCGCGCCACCATATTTGTTTGTTAATTCGTTTGTTGTCGAATGTAATGTTGACGGTTTCACTTCGATAGATTACAATCTACCGAATAATAATACGTAAAATTGTAAGCAGTACGTTGAGTTGACAATCTTTCGACAGTTTACAATCTCGCGAGATAGATTACAATCTAACGGTGTTTACAATTTTACGGTAACATATATATACCAACTGATACTGCCGTATAGATAAATAACCGTGATACCAACTGCAGCGCCATCTACCGGGCTGATTTGTGAATCTAAACTGTACAAGGTGCCACCCAAACGCATACAAAAAAATTCATTCAAATCGGTCCAGCCGTTTAAGAGTAGTTCAGTATCATACACAAGAATGGAGTGAAATGAAGAGGAGTTCAGTGAAATACACATGTTAAAACAAAAAATAAATAAGTAATTTGAAACAGCAGACACTTAAATAAACATGAGTGGTATTTATTTGCTATAGTTTTAAACTTACCGCTCGATTGAGGTTGAGCCGAGAGAACTCCCCCCTTATTCGTCCCTGCACCACCACTCGATCCACCGAGAAAATTATATCTCTTCGGTTACGAGATATTACTACATCGTGCCATATGTTATCATCCAGGAGGCTGCCCACGGACAGGGATGTCAATAATCCTGAACCTATTCAAATATAAATATTCAAATGTTAATATTTGGCGTGCAAGTTCACTCTGTGGGCTAGAATCTGTTTTTATCAGACAGTAAAAATCTTAGCAAATAATCTGTCATTATACTATAAAAAAAATCTGCTTACCTAGATCAATGTTAAGTACAAGCCTATTATCCCTCAACTGCAAGGCTAAGTAGTCGCCCTGAGTACCGCGGGAGTACAGCAGGGCCCCGGAGGCGACACTAGTCTTAAAACGGAAACGCACCGTTTCACGTGATGCTGATACCGGGTCTCGGAGTAAATCCACTTTCACAAGGGAACTTCCATTAAAATAAAGGGTATCGGCCACTAAAAAAAATGCAATATAATACATTAGAGTTGAGTATTACATAACTAAACTAAAATTTTATTATAGAAAGAGAAAGACCCACCATAATCACATCCGTACAACTCCACGCGCATAGAGATCTTATCTCGCCACCTCATGGGATTAATCCTAATGTATTGAGCAATTATAGGCACTTCGAATTCATTTTTAACTATTGTATTGCCATCGTGGTTGCCTCCAAACATCTGAAAATTTTAACCAATGATAATTTAATCGAATCACAGCGGAAGATTCATTTGAAGTGGTTTTTTCATTTTTATTTTTGTATTGTATTTCTATTATATAAAAAATTATGAACATCATTATAATAATTTCATCTAAGTCCGGGTTGGAACTATAGAAAAGCAAAATGTAGACTTATCTGCCTGTTAAGAATTTACAACTTCTCATAGCATCTATTCCTATCACCTTTTCATATCCATCCGAGTCAGATACGACCCGCCAGCTCTCTCCGTTATCAGAGTACAGGAGCATGTACTCCGAAACGAACTCGCTTGTCGCAAACCGCCCCCTGGTGGCTATCGCACGTAATTCTACGCGCTTGCCCAATTTTACCGTCAAGTGCTGATAGTAGGAGCTCTCTTTCGCCGTCCATGCTGAGGTTCCTTCACCGTTAATGTTAGTTAGTGCTATTTACTTTTAAAATTTTAAGTAACAAAATGTTAGTGGTTAGAATGTTATTGCCATTTTTGTATTCTGTCTACAATACATAATTATTTTCAGTTTGGTTAGAGGCTGTTGTTAGATATTAACTAAGGTTAATTTAGATAGTAAACAGTTGCTTGTTTCAATATAATCATCATATAGAGACAGGACGATATCAAAAATTGTCTTCAACCATCTACATACATATTACATAGGTTACATAAATTGCAAACCAAATCAACTACTAACTAAATACTCTACGAAAGAAGCAGTACATGCATACTATCCCACCATGTTAAGTGTTGTTAGTTTATAACAATAGTCTCGGGTTACCTTGACTTCGCCCCCTGCAGCTTTATAACGGGCATAATCAAGGCCATTGCTACCATAACTTATGTGGTACTCTTGAACAAATTCTTGCGAATGGGCGCGGCCTTGTGTAGCAACTCGCGTCACATTCTTCACACTCCCCAAATCAATGATGAGTTGCTGATCAAAGTCATTCTCTGACGCCGTCCACGCGTTCAAACCTTATTTTAATTGTTTACTTTAGTTTTACGAGTTTTCAATGTGTGTTAGGTAAAATTAAATGCAATATATATTCATCATTTTATTGTTAGACCCAAAAAGTAATTACAAACTAAACAACCTACATTTTTAAACTAAATATTAACCATTAAAACAATTTAAACCTTTCACCTCACTAAAAATATATGTTTAATGTATTTAATAAGGTTTTTCCTTCTTCCCCAGGAAGTTACAAGTAAATTCAGTATCAGGTTCACTCAATGGTTTGCCACAATTCAAAATATCTTCAATGTTTAAGAATTCAAATGGTGTATCTTCTCTCTTATATGCTTCAGAGTTTTCTAAAGCGACAGATACAACATAGGATTCATTTAGCATACATTCCTCAAATACATAGTCTTTCACCACATTATCCACATAAAGTTTTGTACTTGTTATCACTTCTCCGAATTTTAACTCATTTTGTATGGAAAAGCTGATAGTATCAAGAGGAATTGAAGCTACACCCTTGCCTATATTTTTCAAATAGCTTTCTTTAAGACACCATATTCTATAGAAACAAGCTAATTTCTCTGTATCTGTTTTATAGGTCTCAATTTGCTTCCATTCTGTGTGAGTAAACTGTTTTCTCATCAGTCTGAAGAATTCAGATACATTTTTGTTAACGAGAGGCTCAGTTTTCATAACATCAACACCAATTCTTTGCTTAGTATTACCAGCCAAGACTACAAAATCTGCTTGATGAGATATATTAAAATCTATTGATGATTTATCTTGTTCTAACAAGGATGGCTTGCCTAATGTATCTCTCCCTATACATAAGCAATTATAAGGAATATCAGTAACTGTGCTCAGGTACTTTCTTATAAGCAGTCTTCCTACTAAGCTCGACTTTGCATCTTTCAAGAACACAAACTTAGATATTCTTTGTTTTTCTTCTGGTTGAATGAAAGAGGATATAGCTAAAACCTGTTCTTTAGAAGGTTTCCAGGCAGATACATCAAAGGCCCATCGTGTATTAATGAGAGACATCTTTAACTGATATATTGGTAAAATCTTGAAATGTGTAGACCAATTAAGGTAACAAAGGAATATAGATAATTTGTTATACCATGTGTGAACCTGTAGACATTAATCCTGTTCAGGGTCACAATCACAAAACACAATCCTAATATATTAGCAAAAAAAAATAACAAAACTGTCTATATGAACATGCAGTGTAAAACAAATAAAAACATGAAAAAATAATGTGAGTGAACACCCTAAATTAATGTTTACAAGCGGCAAAATAGTAAATATACTTAAGAAAATATTTTTATTTCAGCCATAAATTATAAATTTGCCATACAACTACAAAAACAATTGTATATCTATTATTTAAACATAGCACAAATGACTTTAGTTTAATAATTGATAAACTTACCATACAACTGAGCATTCTCTGGTCCTCTTTCTCTTAAACTAGAAGTAGCTGTCAACTTAGCAGTCTCTAAAAGAGGTTCATTACACTCATAGTCGTAATAATATCGTACTGAATCTGAAAATTGCAGTTGAACTTTATGTAAATTAAAGTTTTTCAAATACAAAATGTTACAAAAATTCATAACTCAGTATTAATACCTGTTAAGTTACATCGATCTTAATAAATCTTATCATTTAGAAATTCATTCAACGCTTTTTTAACGAATATGTGAATCATAACTACATAACACTAACCTGATCGGACGCTTGTTAAGCTTAAACTCAGCACCGCAACGAAATAATACAACGTATTAATCATCATAACTTCATAGTTAGAAATAATGCAGCTAGATATTAATTCGTCGTTGTATTAGAATTCAAATAAAAATTTGTTTGATCATTACAAAATTTCGGTCGGCGTTGGAGCAACGCACCTTGCGGACAACACCCAAATACATGTAAATTGCCAAAAGTGAAATTTATCTTTACCTGTGCATTAAAACTTCATAATAATATGTGTGTCACTGCGATTTTGTCGACCGTTTGTCAATTGCCATTGTCACTCCGTTTTCACTTTTCGGTAATGGTTTATGGTTCGATTCTCTTCCATTAGAAAGATTTTGTTTTTCAATTTATAATATAATTAAACTTTTTGCATTGGCCTTACTTCTAGTTTAAACCATTTAAAGCAGGTGTTTTTAAAGTCTTGTTTACTTTTATTTAATGTAAACTGTAAAAGATTATCTCTAAATAGATGAACGCCCTAGCTCGCCCATTATTCCTCATATTTTTTTTATAGATCGGTATCCCGTGAAGTCAACAAATTAAAGTCAGTGCCACGTTTTAAGTTTCATAGTAATTAAAGTATGAATGACCTCTTTTCTGGATAGTTTTACTAAAAGGTAAGACTTCTGAGTCATGCCAAGTTTGTCACGCAAGTCTCAACAGCATTTAAAATCAATACTTCGCCGGCCACACTGCGTAATAATATTGTTTATTTTTGTGAAATATGTATTAAATTGTATTATGAATATTTTTACCATACAGAAATAACTTTTATTATCGTATTATTGGTAGTATTTCTAATAGTAATTGCTTTAACCCTTTTTCATTTATAAAGCCCCAAAACTAAATAAATTCTAAATAATTCTGCAGAATAAATCATGTCAACGACAGACCGTAAGTTGGAATTGGAACGTAAAAAGGCAAAGCTCCAGGCTCTTCGTGATGAGAAAGATCGTCGTCGCAGAGAAAAAGAGCAGAAAGATGCTGAAGAGGCTTTGGTAAGTAAAGTAGTAATTACTTTAAGGTTCAAACTAGAATTAATCTTAATGTAATTACTACCTTTTCTTTCTGTTGTTGTTAATTGTTTCAATTCTTATAAGATTGACAAGCAATGACATTTGAGCATTAAAATCTTGATATAGAATGATCTTAACTTTATCATTTGAAGCCTTCTAAAATACAAAACACCTTCTAGTTTTATTTATTACCATTTTAGCACAGAGCATCCACAGCTTCAAGCTTGGACAGCCGTCGGGATCTTGATGAGATGCTATCATCACTTGGGGTGGCTCCAGTGAAAGATGTGCTCTCATCACTTTCTTCGATGACTTCATTAACACCACCACAGACAGCCTCGCCTGATGCTAGCCTTCCACATACTGATAAATCAAGCATTCCACATGGGTGTGTATATCTATCTATGAGCTCTATGATAAAACATAAATGAACATAAGATTAGTTATTACAGACACAAGTCAATTAGCTGTGTCAAAATATCTTGGCACAATAAAAATAACTAATAATATTAAGTAAATTTTTCACAGCTAACTCTTTGTTGACATTTTAATCAGAAATTTAAGAATAGAGAACTACTTTTAAATGACATATTTCAGCACACCTAAGAAACCTCCACAACTGCAAGTTGTATCAGTTCAATCAACAGACATTCCTCCAAAAGAAAATCTAACATATGCTAAACAAACACAAACCACCACCTCTGGAGTCACTGAATTGCGTGATGGTAAGCCCCTTTACAACTCACTTAGTTTTTTTGTTTTTATATATATTAAGCTTGGGTAGTCCAAACAAATTTTAACAGTTTAAAGATGTTCTCAAGAACGGCATTGCCTAGTTATGATACTTTGGATATTTGAGTTATCACCTAGAATATCTTAGATGTGGCAGCTTATTATTGAAATTAATTTTTAATCTTCCATAACTTACGATAATTCTCTTTACTAAAGATAAATTAACTTAAATTGTTCAATGGTGTTGAAAGATCTGTAAACAGCAAAAAAGCCAAAAATTATATAAAACTAATAACTAAAATGATGATAAAAAAATCGTAAAGCACTTAACAACAAACATGTATGTATTTAAAAAATATTTCAAACCCATTGAACTCTAAATACTACTCAATATTGATAATGTGTACTGTGTGTGATATAAGAAATAACCTGCCTCTGTTTGTCAAATTAACTTATGACTCTCAAAGGCATAACAAATTCTCATTAACAATTTTCATGATAAAGTATTCACTAACCGTAATATATATATATTTGAGAATTTGTTTAATTGATTTAACTGTGATGTTTGGGTGATGGTTTTGTGTTATCATTTGCAAATGCAACTTGTACTAACAGATTTAGTAAATGAGAAACTAATATGTATAGTTATACTACTTTTTTATGTTTTACTATCTTTAACACCCCACTACAAGGTTTTAGATACAAGCTGTGTGGCTTGAATTTCCATTTTGATATGTTCTAGACTTTATTTACCCAAAACAATATAACTTGTATGAATCCATTCTTGATTTATTTAAAATAATATTACTATCAACTTAAGCAAATATATATATTTTTTTAAATCTCAAATTGACTGCATGAAATCAGTTCAATCATAAAAGTAATTGCATGTAACCCACAAAACAGTATCATTTGTATTTTGTTGAAGTACATTTTAGAAAACTGATTATTATTTACCGTCTTCAATTTTACTTATGTTTGAAAAAGTAGTATAACTTTTCTTTTATTTCAAAAATAATTATTAAAAGTATATATGGCATATAGTATTTGCAAATGGAACATATCGTCGAATAACCGACATGTAGTGAAGCAGTATTTACTTTTCACACTTCTCGCCTTTGTAGTCTGAATTTTATTTGAAACAAATGTTAGTGATTGCTTTTGCTTACAGGTTCTTTCATTAGTGTAATTAGATGATTATGATTATGTAATCTTACATTTTACATTAGGTAATTTTTTTTAGAGATTTAACTTTTCAATTCATTTTCAAACCCCTTGTAACAAGGTGTGACTGCCTGTCTCAGGGGCTTTATAATTGATTCATTTTGGTTACTGAAGAGTCAGACTTTTCTAAAAAGCGAGAGACAGAAATTGTCTGCGACCGATTTAATGGTTTAAGTGAATATGTATATATATCTATATATTTTTGATGTAGAACTTTTAATTTTAAAAGAAAAATGTATTACACGAATTTGAAAAAGCCTGTGATTAGTCTCTGCTCATATTCATAATTATTCCGACTACAATATCTCACGCAGTTATCAAGCTTTCGTGCTGTTCTGTGGTTATTTATAAATGTAATAAAAATTCATAAATGCAGTTGTATGTGAGGATTATACTCATGTTTTAAAACAACTTACAGTCGTGCTAAGAGTCGCTCATTAAGAGTTAATGGTTCCTTAAATATAAAAGCTACTTAAATCAGCTATTTACTAACAAGTTAGTCATTCTAAGAAGAATTCATCTTTAGAAATAATGGGCGCCTCAGAATACAGCGATAAATCTTAGATTATCTTACATTACGAAAGATTGACAAAATAAGAGTTTTATTGTCCCCTAATATGACTGCAATTATGTGTTTATTATAATAAAAATCTCGCGGTGAAACCGTAAAAGTAAATACTGTAAGAGTGTTTGGTGCAATGTTTGTGTTTGTGCTACCATAAACAAGGCTCTTCCAATGCATCACCGCTTGCAGGATACATGGAGGACTGGTGGCGGCCACGGAAAGGTAATATTGACTTTATTAACTCTATTGATAGAGGTTGATTTTTGCTTGTTAGCGTCCCGAATATTATTCTGGATATTTAGTTCATTTTAAACCTTCCTTGTTTTGTAGTTTTTCACTTTGTTCACGGAATGGCTAGATCGTATTGTTCAGAAACTTTTTTCATTAAACTCGATACTAAAATTTAAATTTCTAGGTTCTATTTGTAGAAAAGCGGACGCATCAACGAAATACAAACTCTATAAAACATTTTTTTTTCTTACAAACACTAATAATTTTTACTGTACTGAATCATTAGGAATTCTCATTTTTTAATTAATTTACTCACCTTTGACCAAATCATTTCAAAAATTTCATCATCTGCATGTCAGAGTTTTTTAATTTAACAGGATTTTAGGCACGTTTTATGTCGCATGGTTTCGTAACACTGGTTTATAATAATAAATTTAATAAAATTAGGTAAGATAATTGAGTTGTAAGGTTTTAGAAAGGTCACGGTTGAAGATCGTTATTTCTAAATCTGCGATCGATTTACTGATCTGAATGTTCTCTCCCATAGCCCACGCGGCAGACTACTACGGTAAGTCATTATTCCTCCCGTTCGCTTCTCATGAGACTGAATAACTCGGTGGCGGTAGGACTAGACCTCATTAGTCGTATATCTTCCACGCTTTTAGACTTACTAACATGCCGAATGAATCGGGCCTAAGGTTAATGATGTGGTAATTCGGTCCATTCCAAGTGGCCTTCCAGAGTTCTCCACGTGGTCTCCGACCGCTGGGCCACTATATAGCACAGTATATAATATTTGTATCGGTGCCGGTATGGGGATCGCCATATCATCTCATTCACATTTCCGTCTCAACTAACCATACATTGCACAGGTTTTAACGCATACGGACCCATTTTGTTAAACTTCAGACTGATTTCTCGGACTATACACCTTGCATTTCAAGAGACAACTCATGATTTCATTGTTTTTTTTTTCTAAATTTTACACCAAACCGGGTCTTCTTCAAATGCACATATAGAACTAAAAAGCAGTCACAGTTGGATGAAATGGTGTCATAGGCCATGCTGTATATTACATAGCAAACTGTTACTCCTATGTGTATACATAAATGTTATTTTTTTAATCGAAATACTGACATGATTGTTTTTTCCTCCCTTTTCAAGACGAGTACAATCTAAACCCGGGTTTAGAGTGGGAGGACGAGTTCACAGGTAGGTTTCAATTCCGACAAAGTCAATCCGCCCAAGTAGAGCCTGTGCCACGTCACTGCATGCCTGTTCGTTACTCCTCTTCATATATGTAACGCTATTTATTAGTAGCTGCTAACATTTGCTAGTTCTTAACACCATTTACGTTTGAATTTCACAATAGCACTTTAGCTTAGTATATTTAAATGATTTTAAGAACTGGCTCATCGTTCAATGTGGATCTATACAGGTGTATCGTTAATAAATATTCGCATTTCACACCAAATACATTATCTGTAAAGGGTTTGTGAACACAGCTTTAATTGTATTATAATTATTTATAAACTATATTACACTGTTTCAACCAAAACAATGCCTATCAATCTGTTTTCCTCTCAGCGTTAACACAACATTAGAGTATTGTAGCTCAATCAGTGAAAAACATAGATAAACAAAGGGAACAGTACGAAAACTTACATACAGAAAACTTTATTGACAAAGTAGTTGAAAGCAGATATTTTTAAAAGGCCGGCTACGGACTTACGAGCCTTCTGGCGACGTGAGTGTCCATTGGCGGCGGTATCACTGCCCGTTCGCCCCGTTATTTAAAAAATCACTTTTAACGTAACATATTATAAACTTCAAATAAAACGCCCTGTATCAATTCACATACGAGTTAAAACAATTTTACTATACATTATTTATGTTACACCCTATATTATGCTGAAATAATTTGCATGTGACAGAAAATATATGCACGATAATCGCCTCATGTAGGTATTTTTATTTATTTGTCTCCCAGTGGAGAGCTCGGGAAGTTTTTTTGCATTTAATAAATAATACGTTGTTTTGTTTAGCTTTCTGTCACGACTTGCTTAATATTGTGATGTTTCTATTTCTGATTCGCCACTCATTTAAGGTTCTTTTTGCAATTGTTTATCACACGAAGAATATTTATAGAGAGAGATAATAAAATTACTGTCTTTAACAAAAATAGCAATTTCTCGAGCTAAATTAAGACAACAAGAAAGGTACCAGCTGGGTTTCTTCAGTTAGAAGTTTGGTAGTGCTTTAGTTCCATTTTGCCTAATTTCTAAGGGTTTTTATCTATTCCAAAGTATGATTTATACTATTCTTGTAAACAAAATAACCATGCTTTGGAATAGAATACGCTTAAACAATTTATCTTATTACAAGTGCTTCAGGTTGGACCTACAACCTGTAATAGAAAAATCCTTCCATCCAGCAATCTACCATTTCAAGCTCTCGTACACATTTTGAAAAATTAACTTTTAACTATAGTCAAATATATACTAATCTTAATCTCATAATCGTACTAATAAGATAAATTGATTAGGATTTTTAAACTATCAAATCTTACATTTCGCTAGTAGAGTAGATTTGCTGCTGTCTTACATTCGCATATCTTCACTGTTCCTCACTTGCAAAATGTCTCATGATGTTATGAATTCTACTGAAAACTAATATTTAATCACATCATTTCAAATATCTTATATTTTCACATCATGAAGCATAATTTGGCTGACATACTTTCCAAATAACGTTGTTTAAAATATAAAACTATAGCTATTGGCTATTCTAGCCAATAGCTAATTTGCTCCCGGATTTCAAAATAAGTGTATTCCTCAATAAATATATAAATTGCCGATGGAAAAAGAAAGTAAGTCAATCACGCATGTCCCCCACGCGGCGCACAAGGGCCATTCTTATTCACCGTCCAGTGCTTACATTCGACGGCGACGCCACGCGGCAAGGCGAGGATGAAGAGGCAGCATTCCACGGAAAACTCCCGCCGGGCATCCTGCCCCACGGGCTGCCCACGGTTAAGGAGGTCCAGCCGGCTGTCACCGCCACGCCGCACGAGAAGAAAGAGGAGGAGAAGGAGAAGAAAGGTGCGCATTTAAACGTCTTTTTTCTATCGTGGAAGATACTCTATAGAAACATGAAAGATTAGTTTGATATTGTGACTGCAGTCTTTTTAAGAAAAGATTCTGGACACCAGATCCGAAATCCGAAGTAGAGTCTTACTCACAGAGTAAAAATTAAAAAACAAATTATAAAGTACCCTTGGGCGATATATATTTATTAAATAAAAGTGATTTTATATATTTTGTTGTTTTTAGTTCGGGAGTTGAGCAACGACGAGAAGCAGACGATAATGCTGTCGGCGGAGTTCCAGAAGTTCGTTTCTAAAGCGGGACGCGTCATCGAACGCGCTTTAGCCGAGGAGGTGGACATTTACACGGACTACACCGGCGGTGGAGACAACGAAAATGCGCAGTATGTTATATATCACCCTGTTTACAAACCATGTACGGTTCCTGGATCATCAGGGGTTCGAAATAATAGAATAAATTGAACTTACTCTATATTTATCACTCGCGTTATACAATAGAATATGAGCGGAATAATAACTATTATGTTAATTGCTATATAATAAGTGCAATCTAACAAACAGAGAGAGTGCCTACGTCTGGCTATGCTCCCGGGGTGAAACTCCTATGACTTGCGAATTACATTACGAATGACTGCATAGTAACAGTCGAAGAGAGTGCCTGCGTCGGGCTATACTCTCGGGGCGTGACTCCTTATTTTCGGCTGCTGTTTTACTATTGTCCTGCACTGGTAAGGGACTTAATTTGACAATAGGACGTTTGATTATTCCGTTCTTTGTCTTTAGCGAGACTACTCTTACGATGTTGTCAGTGCCCGGATGTAACTCTACAACTCTGCCCATAGCCCACTTTCCAGGAGGTAAATTAGCATCGTGAATGGCAACCAAATCTTGTAATTTTAAGTTTTCTCGTGGTTTTTGCCATTTACTACGGGATGTCAAGGTGGGCAAGTACTCCGACTGCCACCTCTTCCATATATCTTGGAAAGTTTTCTCCACTAAATACCATCTTGTTCGTAAGTCATTCTCGGTGGGCAACAATGAAAGTGTCGGTCCACCAGTTAAGAAATGAGCGGGTGTTAGAAAGTTTATGTCCTCTGGATCTTCTGAAATTGGACATAAAGGCCTAGTATTTAGACAGGCTTCTAACTGCGATAAGAGTGTTGCGAGCTCTTCATACGTGAATTTTTGATCTCCGATTACCTTCTTTGTATGAGCCTTTAAACTTTTTACAGCTGCTTCCCATAATCCGCCAGCAGAAGGCCATGCAGGTGCATTGAAATGCCAGTTTATTTCCATGTCCGTAATTGTGGTGGCGAATTGTTCACTTGTGAATGCTTGTTTTAATTCGTTATACTCGGCGTCAAGTATACGATTTGCACCAATAAAATTTGTGCCATTATCACTATAAATATGTTCCGGAGCCCCTCTTCGGGCCGCCATTCTTTTTAATGCTGCTAGAAAAGCCGAAGTAGTTAAGTCAGATACTACTTCTAAATGCACCGCCTTTGTAGCCATGCATATGAATACGGCTATGTAACCCTTTGTGCACTTGATACCTCGTCCTTTGCTACTCTTTATTAGGATAAATCCTGTAAAATCAACTCCCGTATGCTTAAACGGTCGTGTCGGATTACACCGAGGTTCGGGCAAGTCGCCCATTAATTGATATTGCATTCGAGGGTTATTTTTGACACATGTTACACATAACCTCAATTGCCTCTTCACTGCTCTATTACCGCCTACAATCCAGTACTTCTGTCTGATAAGTGATAATGTTAGGCGAGGGCCGCCATGAAAAGTAAGCTTATGTGCTTGGTCTATTATTAAGTCAGTCAGCCTACCAGTATGCGAAATTATGATTGGATGTTGCATGTCTTTACTAATAAAGGCATTCCGTAACCTTCCCCCCACACGAAGAAGGCCATCCTCTCCAAGATATGGATTCAATGTAATCAGTTTGCTTTTATTAAATTCGGGATCTGCCAACTCGATATTTTGTATATATGGCCATGATGGCATATTAAAGGAGTTATTTGGCAATTTATGCACTAAATTATTCATAATAAACACTTTTGATTTTAGTGTATAATTGGTGTGAATAGAAGAACAGGTCAATGTAACCTGACCCTTGATTCGTTGTGTGTTTTCCCCCACTCCTGAGATAACACCATAACAGCCTTCCCTCTTTAGTTTTAACAACTGTGCTGCCTTTTCGCTAATGATTGATATTTGAGACCCCAAGTACCCAAAATGTACGGTTCCTGGGTCATCAGGGGTTCGAAATAATAGAATAAATTGAACTTACTCTATATTTATCACTCGCGTTATACAATAGACTATGAGCGAAATAATAACTATTATGTTAATTGCAATCTAACAAACAGAGAGAGTGCCTACGTCTGGCTATGCTCCCGGGGTAATACTCCTATGACTTAGTTAATTACGAATGACTGCATAGTAACAGTCGAAGAGAGTGCCTGCGTCTGGCTATACTCTCGGGGCGTGACTCAATTTTTCTTTTATTGAACGGTAATTTTCCTCTGTTCTTTCAAACTCCATTTCCTGAAAGTACTTATGCTCTGGGCTAAGCTCTATTAACATGCGGTCATGGTTGGATTGAAATTTTTCCCACAAATCTTCCAACTGAAACAGCCGCCTCTCAAAATATTCGGGCTTCCTTTTTCTTTCTGCTCCGTCCTTATTGTAGTTATTTATTAATTTTTGAATGTCCCCCCATACTGTAAGTTGTTCTTGGTATAACTTATTCATAATGATTTATTAATATAATGCCCCAATTAACAATGGCGTGTAAAAGTGCTGTATAACTTGCCCTTTTTCGAAAGGGATTACTTAGTTATTATGCTGAAAAAACGTCCTTTGCCTTCTTCTAGGTTGGAAGGACGCTGATATACTTTTTGACCGCTATGGGTCCTTGGGAGCGGACTCACTGTCGCTTGCCTCCCTAATTGACCGCTATGGGTTCTTGAAAATATTGGGAGCGGACTCACTGTCGCTTGCCTCCCTAATTGACCGCTATGGGTTCTTGAGAATATTGGGAGCGGACTCACTGTCGCTTGCCTCCCTAATTGACCGCTATGGGTTCTTGAGAATATTGGGAGCGGACTCACTGTCGCTTACCTCCCTTTTCGACCGCTATGGGTTCTTGAAAATATTGGGAGCGGACTTACTGTCGCTTGCCTCCCTATTTGACCGCTATGGGTTCTTGAGAATATTGGGAGCGGACTCACTGTCGCTTACCTCCCTTTTCGACCGCTATGGGTTCTTGAAAATATTGGGAGCGGACTCACTGTCGCTTGCCTCCCTAATTGACCGCTATGGGTTCTTGAGAATATTGGGAGCGGACTCACTGTCGCTTACCTCCCTTTTCGACCGCTATGGGTTCTTGAAAATATTGGGAGCGGACTTACTGTCGCTTGCCTCCCTAATTGACCGCTATGGGTTCTTGAAAATATTGGGAGCGGACTCACTGTCGCTTGCCTCCCTAATTGACCGCTATGGGTTCTTGAGAATATTGGGAGCGGACTCACTGTCGCTTGCCTCCCTAATTGACCGCTATGGGTTCTTGAGAATATTGGGAGCGGACTCACTGTCGCTTACCTCCCTTTTCGACCGCTATGGGTTCTTGAAAATATTGGGAGCGGACTTACTGTCGCTTGCCTCCCTATTTGACCGCTATGGGTTCTTGAGAATATTGGGAGCGGACTCACTGTCGCTTACCTCCCTTTTCGACCGCTATGGGTTCTTGAAAATATTGGGAGCGGACTCACTGTCGCTTGCCTCCCTAATTGACCGCTATGGGTTCTTGAGAATATTGGGAGCGGACTCACTGTCGCTTACCTCCCTTTTCGACCGCTATGGGTTCTTGAAAATATTGGGAGCGGACTCACTGTCGCTTGCCTCCCTATTTGACCGCTATGGGTTCTTGAGAATATTGGGAGCGGACTCACTGTCGCTTACCTCCCTTTTCGACCGCTATGGGTTCTTGAAAATATTGGGAGCGGACTCACTGTCGCTTGCCTCCCTAATTGACCGCTATGGGTTCTTGAGAATATTGGGAGCGGACTCACTGTCGCTTACCTCCCTTTTCGACCGCTATGGGTTCTTGAAAATATTGGGAGCGGACTTACTGTCGCTTGCCTCCCTATTTGACCGCTATGGGTTCTTGAGAATATTGGGAGCGGACTCACTGTCGCTTACCTCCCTTTTCGACCGCTATGGGTTCTTGAAAATATTGGGAGCGGACTTACTGTCGCTTGCCTCCCTATTTGACCGCTATGGGTTCTTGAGAATATTGGGAGCGGACTCACTGTCGCTTACCTCCCTTTTCGACCGCTATGGATCCTCCTTCTCCTTGCTCTCCTCTTTTCTATTGATGCGGATGATAATTTCTTACTTGCTTGACGACCCAACAAACCAGCAGTGGGATGTTTTTCCACGGCGCCGATCTTCAGGATGACGGAGAAAAACGCGAACGCGATCAACTGTACGCGAAAGACCCGCTATTCCCGGATAGCTCAAAGGACCAAAATGTACGGATCCTGGGTCGTCGAGGGATCGAAGTAAGAGAATAACTTGAGATTATTTGAGACGGATTTTGCTCTTTTGCCTGGGGGAGTATGTACGAGCCAAGGCTGTACATTTTACTCGCTCAGGCTTCCTTAGTTTTATACGCTTAATTATTCCCTATGTAAGTACGTGCCAGGGCTCGTACATTCCGATCATCTACAAACGTGATAATTTCCTATGTAAGTACGTGCCAGGGCTCGTACATTCCAATCACCTACAAGCGTGATGTTTGTCTTATGTAAGTACGTGTCCTGGCTGTACAGTTTGTTCACATATAAGCATGACGATTTCCTACATCGTCGGAGTCACGCCCCGAGAGTATAGCCCGACGCAGGTACTCTCTTCGACTGTTACTATGCAGTCATTCGTAATTAACTAAGTCATAGGACTTTCACCCCGGGAGCATAGCCAGACGTAGGCACTCTCTCTGTTTGTTAGATTGCACTTATTATATAGCAATTAACATAATAGTTATTATTTCGCTCATATTCTATTGTATAACGCGAGTGATAAATATAGAGTAAATTCAAATTATTCTATTATTTCGAACCCCTGACGACCAGGAAATTTTGGTCCTTTGAGCTATCCGGGAATAGCGGGTCTTTCGCGTACAGTTGATCGCGTTCGCGTTTTTCTCCGTCATCCTGAAGATCGGCGCCGTGGAAAAACATCCCACTGCTGGTTTGTTGGGTCATCAAGCAAGTAAGAAACTATCATCCGCATCAATAGAAAAGAGGAGAGCAAGGAGAAGGAGGATCCATAGCGGTCTAAAAGGGAGGTAAGCGACAGTGAGTCCGCTCCCAATATATTCAAGAACCCACAGCGGTCAGATAGGGAGGCAAGCGACAGTAAGTCCGCTCCCAGCATTTTTAAGGACCCACAGCGGTCAAAAAGTATATCAGCGTCCTTTCAACCTAGAAGAAGGCATCGGACGTCAATCTTCAACATACGGAGGCATCTACAGTAAGTCCTTTCCATTTGTTTTGAGCACTATATTTCTGAGAATTATCTCATTTGTGAGCATAATTTTACTAAGAATGATATGAAGCATTCATTGAGCATTTTATCAAGTATAAGCATTTAAGAATTTATAATGCAATATTTACAAAGCGTTTAGTTAATTATTATATTAAGCATAATGGAGAATTTATTCCAAGCTTCGTTTACCGACGGTCTGAAAACCATCAGGTATTCAAGAAAAACCCAAGAGTTACTTCGCAAACAAGCAGCTTTATTCAGGTGGTCTGATAGGATGTGGGAACTGTCTAATGTACACTCGGCATCCGACAAATATGATCTCGAGGGAGAGCTAGAAGACATAAAGTTCCAGTGGGATATGATTTTTAAAACCCATATCGAAATAGATGCTGATCTTCAAGGATCCTACTCGGAGTATCAAAATAAATATAACGAGAAGAAAGCTATATATACGCGCCTAAAGAGAAAGATATATCTCAAATTACGTTCTCTGGAAACGCATATGGATTCACCGGTATTTTATTCGCATAATTCGGAAAATTCATCATTATATGCCTTGGAAACAGCTAATAATCAAACCCGGGAATATTCAATTGCAAAACAACAGCGACCTTCATCAAATTTTAGCATCAGCAAAAATTCGCTGTCAACGCATTTCGATACACAAGGTCAAGGAAATGCAAATTTAAATTGTAATTCTACGCAAGCAGAGCAATCATTTCAATATAAATCGGACAAGAAAATCTCTTCGTCTTCGGCAATGGTGGAAGGTTTAGCAGAAAGTGGTAACAATCAGCAGATACCATCAGGCATAGCAATGATGCCAATACAGAAAACCACTGATGTGCAGCAGGAAACATCGATAGTGGCATTGGCGGAAGCAGTGGCAGCCAGTCTCGGAGTGGACTCCAAAGAGCCCACCCGGTACTGGACTCCGATAGGTCTTAGTGTTAATCACAGTATACATGCAGATACTTATCAAGGCGGAGAATTATCCAAATTGGCAGAAAGCGGAGCACAGTCGTTAACTGACTACAGCAAGGAGCAACATAGCATCATCTCCGGGATAGGAGAGACTCTACGCCATAGTACAGATCATCAAAGTGAAGTGAGTGGAGAAGATAAATCACATCGTGTTAACGTGGGTATCAAAAGCATGAAATGCCTACAAGACAAGCAAGAAACAGAAGATAAAGAAATCTTGTCTTCATCCATTTCTTATAAGAAGAATAAAAATTTAAATAGTAGCTTAGTATTGTCTAAGCCTTTGTTAGAAGCACCGATTCAATTGTATACGGAACCCTATTTGCAACGCAACTTAACACAAGGGTCCGACATAGTTGTAAGAAACAATAGCATAATAACTAGAAAGAGTTATGGCAAATTTTCGCATGGATCAGAAAAGGTTACACGCAAATTAAATGGTTTGCCTATCAACAAAGGCAAGAAATATAAGCAAAAAGCTTTCGTGAAAAAGCAGGAATTTCGAAGAAGAAAAAATGGTGTTAAGATTAGAAAGGAATTTACAGGAAGGTCAAAAGGAAAGTTCAGAAAGAAAGGTAATGTCTTTCGTAAAAGGGGAAGATTGCGAAACGTTATCGTTCCGCAATATAGCAGGCTCACCGATTCAGGATTTAATAAAAATACTATACAGCAAACTTATTCGGATATGCATTCCTATGAGTCAAATATGAGTAATCAGAGGAAGAGAAAGAAAAGCACCATATATAAAATAATACTTAAAATTCCTTTAAGCATACAAACCAGAGACTATGTTTCGTATGTTCAGTTCCATTTATGTATAACGTACATTGTCGAAACTTTATATTAAATTATACATACATCAATTAACAAATCATTTTATAAAGTGAAAAATGATAATTACTATAATATCATAAACAATGAATGGAATGCCAGTTCAGCAAAATATCATATGTTAGCAAATCCGGCTCGAAGGACCAAAATGTACGGTTCCTGGATCATCAGGGGTTCGAAATAATAGAATAAATTGAACTTACTCTATATTTATCACTCGCGTTATACAATAGAATATGAGCGGAATAATAACTATTATGTTAATTGCTATATAATAAGTGCAATCTAACAAACAGAGAGAGTGCCTACGTCTGGCTATGCTCCCGGGGTGAAACTCCTATGACTTGCGAATTACATTACGAATGACTGCATAGTAACAGTCGAAGAGAGTGCCTGCGTCTGGCTATACTCTCGGGGCGTGACTCCGACGATTGTAGGAAATCGTCATGCTTATAAATGATCAAACTGTACAGCCAGGGCACGTACTTACATAATAAAAACATCACGCTCGCGGATGCTTGAAATGTACGAGCCCTGGCACGTACTTATAAAAACATCACGCTTGTGGATGATTGGAATGTACGATCCCTGGCACGTACTTACATAGGAAATAATTAAGCTTATAAAACTAAGGAAGCCTGAGCGAGTAAAATGTACAGCCTTGGCTCGTACATACTCCCCCAGGCAAAAGTGCAAGATGAATATGTAGTGCTTTACAAGATGAATCCATTATATTATGCTTAACAGTCTCTAGGCTTACGCTAACACTTTTAATCACAGCACTATCACTAACACTAGGTCCCATAGCTCATGGGCCCTTGCACTACCTAACCGGAGTCCGGTCCCGGGTGGCTTCTCCTGAGGCCACTGCGAGACCGGCTGCTGATTCTGCCGATGCTGCACCTACTGCTCCGTGACGTCTCCTGAACTTTATATGATTGTAATATCCTATCCACTACCTGTCTTGAGCACATTCCGAGAACTATCATGAGCATACAAAATATATTACAGGTTTGGTGAATGCAACCATGATCTAGGTTAAAAATAATTGTTGTAAAATGCAACCGTACCTCGGTAATTTGATATCTTGCATAATATTATTCATTGTAGTTGACGTCTTTCACAGTAGGTCATTCCACTTGCTAACATATGATATTTTGCTGAACTGGCATTCCACTCATTGTTTATGATATTATATTAATTATCATTTTTCACTTTATAAAATGATTTGTTAATTGATGTATGTATAATTTAATATAAAGTTTCGACAATGTATGTTATACATAAATGGAACTGAACATACGAAACATAGTCTCTGGTTTGTATGCTTAAAGGAATTTTAAGTATTATTTTATATATGGTGCTTTTCTTTCTCTTCCTCTGATTACTCATATTTGACTCATAGGAATGCATATCCGAATAAGTTTGCTGTATAGTATTTTTATTAAATCCTGAATCGGTGAGCCTGCTATATTGCGGAACGATAACGTTTCGCAATCTTCCCCTTTTACGAAAGACATTACCTTTCTTTCTGAACTTTCCTTTTGACCTTCCTGTAAATTCCTTTCTAATCTTAACACCATTTTTTCTTCTTCGAAATTCCTGCTTTTTCACGAATGATTTTTGCTTATTTTTCTTGCCTTTGTTGATAGGCAAACCATTTAATTTGCGTGTAACCTTTTCTGATCCATGCGAAAATTTGCCATAACTCTTTCTAGTTCTACTGCTTTTGTTTCTTACAACTACGTCGGACCCTTGTGTTAAGTTGCGTTGCAAATAGGGTTCCGTATACAATTGAATCGTTGCTTCTAACAAAGGCTTAGACAATACTACGCTGCTATTTAAGTTTTTATTCTTCTTATAAGAAATGGACTGAGACAAACTTTCTTTTTCTTCTGTGCTATGTTGCTCCTTGCTGTAGTCAGTTAACGACTGTGCTACGCTTTCTGCCAATTTGGATAATTCTCCGCCTTGATAAGTATCTGCATGTATACTGTGATTAACACTAAGACCTATCGGAGTCCAGTACCGGGTGGGCTCTTTGGAGTCCACTCCGAGACTGGCTGCCACTGCTTCCGCCAATGCCACTATCGATGTTTCCTGCTGCACATCAGTGGTTTTCTGTATTGGCATCATTGCTATGCCTGATGGTATCTGCTGATTGTTACCACTTTCTGCTAAACCTTCCACCATTGCCGAAGACGAAGAGATTTTCTTGTCCGATTTATATTGAAATGATTGCTCTGCTTGCGTAGAATTACAATTTAAATTTGCATTTCCTTGACCTTGTGTATCGAAATGCGTTGACAGCGAATTTTTGCTGATGCTAAAATTTGATGAAGGTCGCTGTTGTTTTGCAATTGAATCTTTCCAGGTTTGATTATTACCTGTTTCCAAGGCATATAAGAAATTTTCTGAATTATATGAATAAAGTACCGGTGAATCCATATGCGTTTCTAAAGAATGTAATTTGAGATATATCTTTCTCTTTTGGCGCCTACATATAGCTTGCTTCTCGTAATATATATTTTCATACTCAGAGTAGGATCCGCCATGATCAACAAGTATGTTGATATGGGTTTTAAAAATTAAATCCCAATGCCACTTTATTTCTTCTAGCGCTCCTTCAAGTTCATCTTTGTCGGATTCGGAGTATACATTTGATAGTTCAAAAATCTTATCAAGCGACCTAAATAAATATGCTTGTTTGCGAAGCAACTCTTCGGTTTTTCTTGAATGCCTGATGGTTTTCAGACCGTCGGTAAACGAAGCTTGGAATAAATTCTCCATTATGCTTAATATAATAATTAACTAAACGCTTTGTAAATATTGCATTATAGATTCTTAAATGCTTATACTTGATAAAATGCTCAATGAATGCTTCATATCATTCTTAGTAAAATTATGCTCACAAATGAGATAATTTCTCAGAAATATAGTGCTCAAAACAAATGGAAAGGGCTTACTGTAGATGCCTCCGTATGTTGAAGATTGACGTCCGTTGCCTTCTTCTAGGTTTAAAGGACGCTGATATACTTTTTGACCGCTGTGGGTCCTTAAAAATGCTGGGAGCGGACTCACTGTCGCTTGCCTCCCTATCTGACCGCTATGGGTCCTTGAAAATGCTGGGAGTGGACTTCCTGTCGCCTGCCTCCCTATTTGACCGCTATGGGTCCTTAAAAAATGCTGGGAGTGGACTTCCTGTCGCCTGCCTCCCTATTTGACCGCTATGGGTCCTTAAAAAATGCTGGGAGTGGACTTCCTGTCGCCTGCCTCCCTATTTGACCGCTATGGGTCCTTAAAAAATGCTGGGAGTGGACTTCCTGTCGCCTGCCTCCCTATTTGACCGCTATGGGTCCTTAAAAAATGCTGGGAGTGGACTTCCTGTCGCCTGCCTCCCTATTTGACCGCTATGGGTCCTTAAAAATGCTGGGAGTGGACTTCCTGTCGCCTGCCTCCCTATTTGACCGCTATGGATCCTCCTTCTCCTTGCTCTCCTCTTTTCTATTGATGCGGATGATAGTTTCTTACTTGCTTGACGACCCAACAAACCAGCAGTGGGATGTTTTTCCACGGCGCCGATCATCAGGATGACGGAGAAAAACGCGAACGCGATCAACTGTACGCGAAAGACCCGCTATTCCCGGATAGCTCAAAGGACCAAAATGTACGGTTCCTGGGTCATCAGGGGTTCGAAATAATAGAATAAATTGAACTTACTCTATATTTATCACTCGCGTTATACAATAGACTATGAGCGAAATAATAACTATTATGTTAATTGCAATCTAACAAACAGAGAGAGTGCCTACGTCTGGCTATGCTCCCGGGGTAATACTCCTATGACTTAGTTAATTACGAATGACTGCATAGTAACAGTCGAAGAGAGTGCCTGCGTCTGGCTATACTCTCGGGGCGTGACTCCGACGATTGTAGGAAATCGTCATGCTTATAAATGATCAAACTGTACAGCCAGGGCACGTACTTACATAATAAAAACATCACGCTCGCGGATGCTTGAAATGTACGAGCCCTGGCACGTACTTACATAGGAAATAATTAAGCTTATAAAACTAAGGAAGCCTGAGCGAGTAAAATGTACAGCCTTGGCTCGTACAAACCATATAAAGCGTCGCTCACTTTCTGTGTGTCTTCTGACTCTCTCTCTATAGGCTTAAGCCTGCGCCTCAAAATGTAAAAGGCCAGTAGGTGATCAGCCTCACATATACCGTCGATTTTTGGTTCTAAGGCAAGCCAGTTTTCTCACGATGTTTTCCTTCACCGTTCGAGCGAATGTTAAATGCGCACATAGGCAGAAAGTGCATTGCTGCACAGCCGGGAATCGAACCTACGATCTCAGGGAGAGAGTCGCACACAGAAGCCACTGCTAACAGGCTAACACTGCTTTAACTACTTATTATGTAATCGAAGTCGAAATATGTGAAGTTAACTAATTGTACACTTATGAACATCCAAAAACTAATTAAATTATTCTTACTCCAAGTTTTCAAGGCCGTAGAATGGACGAGAAGAAATGACAACTTTACGTTTCGCCTCGATGTAACGTAACGCCTACTTTACATGATCCTTCCTTGGACTTAATATGTATCGAATAAAATAAAAACAAATTAAGAGACCAATAATTAATGAAACGTTTAAATACTGTAATTACGCCATATGGTTGAATGAGTGATTTCCCCAGGGACGACAAATCTGCAGCCCGTCTCTCCTTAGTCCGCACTTTCTACGACGAGCGTTGGTCTCGCGGCCGCTGCGTGACCTGCGTCGACTGGTCTTCGGCCCACCCCGAACTCCTCCTGGCCTCGTACCACAACAGCGACGACGCACCCCACGACCCAGACGGGGTCTGTCTCATCTGGAACACCAAGTTCAAGAAGACGACCCCAGAGGATATCTTCCACTGTCAGTCGCCGGTCATGAGCGCGACTTTTGCTAAGTATGTCCTCGTAATTTCTTTTATATCTTGCTTAAAAATTTGGTCAAACTGGAAACATTTTTTTTTTCAATTATTGGCATACGCAGAATTTGCTTCAGTATATTTAGTTTGTAATAATAAGACACAGTAAATAAATTTTAAGGAATAAAGTTAAGCATTTTCTAATAGAAACATATTATTTTGTTTGATACAGATTCCACCAAAACCTAATCCTCGGGGGCACTTATTCGGGTCAGATAGTGTTGTGGGACAATCGCGTGCAAAAAAGGACGCCAATACAACGCTCGCCGCTGTCTTCGCTCGCACACACTGTATGTATATCAAGCGTTTATAGTACTGTCACAAAACTTATAGTGTTTTTAAACAACAGTTTTTTTAATTGAAATTTTTAAAAATCTTAATGTGTTATTATAATAAGTTCTTTGAAACTCAAGTGTATATAAAATCTCTGTTACTTCTTTATTTATAATTAAACTAGCAGACCGGCCAATCGTTGCTGTGGCTAAGGTTTTAGTTATATTACATAGTAGTAACCTATTCAAGGGAAACGGTAGGAGAACACCAGTCATGGGGACCACCATGCTTTTTTGGTGGTTATGCCATTAAATTGTAGCTTATGTGAAACGTTGGTACTTTCAACACAGCGCCATCGGTTAGAATTGTGACTGTCAAGTAATCAACAAATATTTTTCAATAAAATAATATTGCGGGTATAAATTGAGATGTAAGCTTTCCTATCTTTTAAGTTGGATCAAACTACACACGGTGTGCAAATCTGATTGATATCGGTTCGGTAGTCCATAGCGGATAAACAACGAGTCACGTAATTTATATTAAGATGTTATCTTACTGGATTTAAATTAAATTTAGCCATAAATGTTTGCAGCACCCAGTCTACTGCCTCTCGGTAGTGGGCAGTCAGAACGCTCACAACCTGATCTCAGTGTCGACGGACGGTCGCATGTGCTCCTGGTCTTTGGACATGATGTCTCAGCCCCAGGAGACCCTGGACTTGCAGCACAGGCAGAGCAAAGCCGTGGCCGTTACCTCGATGGGATTCCCTCACGGCGATGTTAACAACTTTGTACTGGGAAGTGAGGACGGGAATGTTTACACGGGTAAGTTGGTAGGAGAAGAGAGATGGACTGATCTCTTATGGCTTCCGATGTATTCAAGTGAAAGGTTAATTGTTTGGTAATTGGAGTATTTATTTACCTCTTACAAACTTAGAACCGAGTACTTAGGGAGATATTGACAAGTATCAATAACCAAGGCACTGGAAGGCTGATCGCCTACTTGCCTATTTGATTGAAACATTTTCATGAAACAGATTCAGAAATCTGAGGCCAAGACCTAAAGAGCCTTTAAGATTTATTTATTTTTATCAATAACAAATATGTTATCAAACGCAGGATGTCGTCACGGGCAACGTGCCGGCGTGTCGGAGTGCGTGGAGGCGCACGCGGGGCCCGTCACGGCCGTCTCGTGTCACGCAGCGGCCGGACCGCTCGACCTCTCGCACCTCTACCTCACCGCTTCCATGGACTGGAGTGTCAAGCTGTGGAGTCTCAAGGTCCATAAATACTCATTTTGTAAAGCTAAAGAGTTTCTTTGTTCGAAGTGACTTTTTTTGTCACATATAATTCTAGGCTTTTTCTTCTGTATAAAGTCCGTCTATTTAGTCCAATAGCTAATCTAAACCAACCAGAAAAAAACACTTTTCTTACACAATTAACAAAAAAATATCAAAAAACAGACAATAATGTAATATACTTTAATTTGCTATAATATTGGCTTCTATTGACATATGAATCACACGGTGAAGTAAAAATGTTCTTTATCAATTTTCGTATTTATCTTCAGGAAAACAAACCTCTGTACTCATTCGAGGACAGCGGTGACTACGTGTCCGACGCCCGTTGGTCACCCGTGCACCCAGCCCTATTCGCGGCCGTTGACGCGCACGGTCGACTGGATCTCTGGAACCTTAACCGGGATACTGAGGTATATAATCTTTGCAAAAAAATATTGAATTTTTAAATGAGAAAGTTAATGATGCCTATTCCTTCAGTGTACATTTTGCTAGAGAAGATGATAATGTTCAGTTTTCCGGAATGAAAACTTTTTAGGTTTTTCTGTGAATTTTTCTCTATATAAAGCTCAATAGATATCAAGTCATAAGATTTTAATTAACAAATAAAAAATAGGGGTTAATCGTAGAGGGGTTAAAATTAAGGGCTGTATGTATTTCTGTATGCTGTATCATAAAAAAATAAAAATAAAATAGATAGTACCCGATTCTCAGACTTACTGAATATGCATAAAAAAAATCATAAGAATCGATCGAGCCGTTTCGGAGGAGTATGAGAACGAACATTGTGACACGAGAATTTTATATATTAGATATATTATAAATATGTAAATTATTATTAAACAATTGTATTATGTATTAATTGCCATGTGGATAACCCAGGTACCGATAGCATCCATCACGTCGCAAGATGGCGTGGCCTACAACCGAGTCTCTTGGTCTCCGAACGGAGCGTTGCTGACTGCGGGTGATGACGCTGGCAAGATATGGGTTTACGAATTGGCAGAGGTAAGATGCTGCACCGAAGGGTACGGTGGATAAATCTGTCTTTGAAAAGGAATCTTTTTGGTTCCTCACTTTTGACCTTATAACTCATAATTTGATCGCCTTTCTTTAGAATTTGGTTAAGTTGTTATGTTGAAATAATTTAAGTAATTTGTAGATTTTTTCATTTCTGTTATAAAATTTATTGCAATCCATTCCGTTGGCCTATTATCAATTATAACTAACGATAGAATTCACGTTGTTCCCATTCAGCAAGTGTATCAACCTCGCCACGACGAGTGGACGAAGTTGGTGTACACCCTGCAGGAGCTCCGTAACAACCAATTGGATGAGGAGACAGACCGGCTCAGTGTGACCAGCGGACCGCCTTCCCTTGGCAGCCTGACTTCGCTGGCTAGCAACCCGCTCAGGTAAGACATTGACATGCAGGCGACAGCACCATCGACACATTATATTCCGGCCATATAAAGGCGGCCGGCGGCTTATAAAGTAAGATTGTACGCCTCCCTCAAAGGACGACAATAATTAATGGCTAAAATGGGTGTCCATATTATAGATATAGATAGTTTCAGCAAGATATTTCGGAAATGTGTTTATTTTTTATAAGTGCAAATGTCTTACAATTGATAGATTTGGGGACCCTACACGAGATACTTGTGTCTTCCTTAAACAACTTAAACTGGTGGCCCATTTCACACATAAACATTTTTCATTATATTAAACAAGGTATTAGAAGGTTGAAAAAACTATTCTAATATTTGGATCTGCCTAGATTTCTGCCGATCTGCCTGCAAAGCCTCACTGATGTATGATAGTAGCTTAAACATTTAGTACTATACAAGCTAGGCTTAGGAACACAATTAGCGCCTCTACCACAGCAGGATCTCGCTGAAATGTGAATAGAATTGGTAATGTTGAATTTAGATGATATAATTTTTCAGATAACTGATGCGGTGGGACATTCGCTGCGGGTGGAAACTGTAAGCAGGGCTTGGGAGAGAGCATAAACTGAGTGAGATTTGAAAAGCTGTATCAGAGGCCCATAGTATAGCTTCAACAGGGGACATAATTCTATTGTGTCAAAGCATTCTATTTTTTTAACATGAAATTTCCAATCTTAAAACTAAACCCTCGCTTAAATCAAGCTTAGAATATGGGCCTAAATTGGAAAAATTGGCTTTATATAATAATATTATAGTCATATTTTGTTTACACTTTCAAATGATAGAGTAGTGAACTACTACAGCTACAATATAATTTTTTGGTGCGAATCTTTCTAACTAGGTTAATTTATTTCTTTGTAATTATTATTTATATACTTTCTAAGGGTTGTATTATATATATGTTGTGCAACTGATTGAATTTGAGTGTTGGAAATAAATTACTAGTTCATGGTTGTAGTATGGAAGCCACTATTTTATTACTAAAATAATCTTGAATTGCTGATTATGCACCCACAGATAATGTTTAAATACTCAAACTTACTTAAATCCTTTATATATTCATCAATTTGTAATCTAATAGATGTTACTACTTAAAACAAATCTACTAATTAAAGATCTAAATTCAGTACCCAATATATTCCAATGTTAAAATTTTAATATTAACATGTTATGTATTATTAGAGAACTATTTATTAAAGGCAGGTATTATAAGATTTAGTTGTGATCTATTTTAAGTTTACTGTTCTTATGTGCTTATAACAAAATAAATAAATTGCTTATGTCTATATATTTAATGCAATACTATAATCCAGTAGCCCAAACTGCAAGATTTAAAAATAATTTATAAATAAAACATGCAGTGACCACTCCTACAAATTTATTATTTAATCAGGTCTAAATGGTATTGCAATTTTTCCTTTAGAAAGGTTGACTTCATCCCAACAAATACACTGTAAACTCTTACGATCCATTATATCAGTATACAGTTTGCCATCCAAGTGATCCATTTCATGTTGTACAATTCTTGCTGGCCAGCCATGGTATGAATGGCATGATTCTTCCCCGTCACTATTATAGCCTGAAAGAAATATAGAAATAGAAAAATAATGACTGTAAGAAATGTGCTCGAATGTGCAGATTACTCAATTTCTGAAAGGATACAATAGGATTTATATACTCAAATTTAAGGCCTATTTAGTAATTAATAAATATATCCATAAAGTATATCAATATATATATATAAAGATTGTAATTCTATTAGTGTATTTAGTGGTATTCTTCAACCCAATTTAATAATGAAAAATGAGCTGTTGAATTCACATTAGCCATGTCCATGTGAACTATGATTTTATTCCTGAGGAGTAGAGACTTGAGCCGTGGGGGTTCAAGTGCCAATTATTGAAGTTTGTGTCTGGTAGATACTACCAGTGACCCCAGTATAATACAGTGAGGAAATGCTGCCAGCATAGATGGTACATTGCCACAGGGACTAAACTTTTAAAATTTATCTTTATTTTCTATTGTATGTAAATGATCTAATTAGCTCTTTCTATTATTCTATAGTTTTGTTAAATTAGATGTTTGCATAAGCTGAATTTCGTAAGACTGTAATACAACACAAATCATCATACCAGAGATTTTTACAGCTTTATATCTTGCTACTTCAGCTTGAAATGATCGTATACTCTCACATCCCTCAGTATGGACTACTTTTTCGTAATCTAATACTTTTAACCTTGGGTTAACATAGACCTGGAAAAAAACATCTTATTAGATATATGAAATATCATAAGTAATAAAGTAACACCACCAATTAAAAGAAAATAAGAGTACAAAATGGTTTATTTTTCATACATACTCACAGTCAAAGGTATTTCATACATGCATCTACTTTTTATAATTTCTGGTAGTTCAGACTTTATTTCCTTGATTGTATGTCTCATAACAAATATTCTTTTATTAATACCTATTTGCGGTGCAGACATTCCAACGCTACCATAATGTTTGAGAACATGTTGTAAAATTGCGATGATTTTTTGAATTTCAGGTGATCTTATTTTATCTATAGGAACGTCTTCTGAAATTTTACGTAACGTGGGATCCCCTATTTGTGTAACATGTTCATATGGTGGATTTGTTCTTCCTCGACTAGGCGATAATTTAGCATACCAATTCAATGTTTTTCTAAGAACACCCATTTTTTAATTAGAATATTATTAAAATAATACATCGGTAAATTATATTATTAAACGTTCAAACTTTATGCATGAGATTGATAAATGATAATACTTGACAAAAAGCCACTGAAAGATCAAAACATACTAATCATTAATCAACACACTCCCAAGTCCCAACTCCCAAGTCTCCAATCTCCATCCAAAGATCAAAATTCAAAACGTATTATTTAGAATTTGACATAGTCTACACTTGACACTTCACTCAATTGATTATGACATAATTACAATTTACATCTTAGAATTGGTTGTTGCCTCAGCCTATTGGTATTTGGTATTGGGTTTCCACTTTCCAGCAGGCCGCTATCAAGATTGAAGACGCCGCTACGAAATTAAACAATTGTAATATTAATTTCAGTTGTAATAATAGTTTCAATGTAGAAAGTATAGTGTTGTGTTTAAAAAGCGAAATCTCTAATTAATTTATGTATGTATCTTTTATCGTGGTTCATACTTTGCGAACTTCACTCTGAGTAACTTTTGTTTATTGACTTCCATTTCATTTCCAGTTCCAAACCGTGCTGATCATTAAAAACAGTTTAATTTAAATATACGGGTAACAAGTGATCGTTATAAGTTTCATATTACTTATCCAGAATTATAAAAAAATAAACATACTAAAGTCTATGCAAAGTAAGTAAAGCTATTTGCATTTTAAATGACCTTTACCCTTGTTAAACACTATTTTGAGTTATCAAAAGAAGTAATATCTATTAATTGCTATTATATAATATGTACTTGTTTTCACACAAATATTAAATGATTTTAGATGCTTAAACTAAGACTATTACCTCGAACAACTGGAATTATAAAACGAACTATGTCTACTCAAGAACAAGACGTTTTATTTGAGAATCTCAATAATGCAGGCATTATTACTCTTAATCGTCCTAAGGCTCTGAATTCTCTTAATACCTCTATGGTAACAAAACTTTTACAGCAGCTAAGGGATTGGGAAAATAACAAAAGCCTGGTGATTGTGAAAGGCGCAGGTGAAAAGGCTTTCTGTGCTGGTGGGGACGTAAAATCGGCAATAGATAGAGTTGAGGGGCCGAGATTCTTTCATACTGAATATAATGTAAATTATTTAATTGGAAAATATAAGATTCCATACATAGCATTTATAAATGGGGTAACAATGGGAGGCGGTGTAGGAGTATCAGTGCATGGAAGATACAGAGTAGCTACAGAGAAGACTGTCGTAGCAATGCCTGAAACAAAGATTGGCTTATTCCCAGATGTAGGGGCATCTTATATTCTACCAAGGCTACAGGTTAACTTAGGAATGTATTTGGGTCTCACAGGTAAGGATTTATTTGCTTACTTATTCTACTTGTATTTCAATTTTATTTGGTGTCCTGTCAGATATAAGATAAAATTCACAAACAGGACAAACAGGTTTTCAATGTAGATAAATATGTTGATTTAATTTAATTATTATCATCGTAACATTTTATCACTAGATAGATGCTGTTAAATATGATGTAACTTCTTATCAATTTTGACTCTATGTAAACATGAACTTTATTCATTTTTACACATTCAAAAAAATATGTGTGAGCACCTTTTAAGTCATTTTATAGTTGGATTCATAGATTAGATTATCTAAAAGCTCAATTGGATTTGATTTGAAGTATGTTTCTAACGAATATTAATGTAACCAATATTTAAAATATTTGTTTTAATCAATATAATACATATTATTTCAGGAGATAGATTAAAAGGCAAAGATGTTGTCAAGGCTGGTATTGCCACACATTTTGTCTCTAGCAAGCGTTTGTATGAGCTTGAGAAGCTCTTATCTCGGTGTACCAATGATAATGAAGTCCTGTCATTACTGAACAAATTTCATGAACCATCAGAAGAGTTTTCTTTAGCTGACAACATAAAGCATATTAATTACTGCTTTGCGGCATCAACTGTTGAGGAAATTATTGAACGTCTTGAAAAAGTACAAAATGACTGGTCTCTTAAGACAATTCAGGTAAAGTTTGTGTTAATTTGGGTAATTTACTGAAGAATTAGTTATTAATGCAGTACAATAATAGTTATTTAAATCAAATAAAAATTTTACATTTACACATCTTGGTTGCTTATTATAAAAATAATAGTTATAAAATACAAAGAAATCAAAATTTAAAACTATAAGGAGGGAGTCATGTTACTAATATATATTATTATAATTCCACAGTTATAAATATCAGCTTTAACAAGTTTAAACCTACAACTAAGTACAATTCACACACAACTATTATTAACTATGTATTCACGAACTTCACAAGTGTTATTAATCATTGTAATTTCCAGACACTTCGTCAGATGTGTCCAGGATCCCTGAAAATAACTCTTCGAGCCCTGCAGCGTGGAGCCCAACTAGAGTTGCCACAGTGTCTAAAAATGGAGTACCGTCTTGCTTGTCGAGCTACCGAGAACCATGATTTCCCGGAAGGTATATTAAAATTGAAGTCTTATAATATTCTTTCATACTGTGTAGACTACTATTAAATAAAAAGCCTAACCTTAAAACAAAATATCGTATTTTTAACTGATTTCAAGCCAACCTTAAGGAGGTATTCTTGAAGATGATTCTTCATCTAATACTGATACAATTATTGATACATTTATTGTATTATTATTATAATAATACTGATACATGTATTATTGCATTTTCAAGGTGTCCGCGCTCTGCTAATAGACAAGGACAACAAACCCAAGTGGCAGCATTCGTCCCTCTCTGACGTCGATGATGATTACGTCGAAGATTACTTTAAGAAACTTCCACAAGACAAAGAACTGCAATTCTTTGACGCCAAACTGTAAACAATTAATTGTATGTTTATAGCGGCGATATAATCTTATTTTCTCGTCATTTATAATGGAGCCATACATTAATTAAAACGAACATATACTCTTTGATTAATCGACAATAGCTAAACATTTATTAATTTTTAAATATTCTTAAAGGTTTTTGTAATATTTTTTATAACTATTGAAGTGCCTTTATGTACTTACATGAATATGTTAATACTTCCGAATTGTATTTATATTTTTTTAAGAGAACTATTACCCTATTTAGCCTGAATCGTAAGAAATCAATATTCTTAGCTATAAGAATTTGTTATTGTTACATATATATTTTTTATAACCATATTGGCTGTGTTTTGGTAAAGTTTCTAGTATGTATATGATACGAAATGAATTGCATTTATATCGTATAGTGGTGTTATGAGTATGTGGCCATCGAAGACTGCCATGTTTATTAAATGTTTCTATCGAAATTGACTTTTTCATTAATGTTTGGGCAAATAACCTTTTTAGGTATACCTGGCTGGATTACAATGATTAATATAGCATTAATTATATATATGTCATATCCTGACTATGCATATTTAAAAAGTAAAAGTAAAGTGTGTTGAGATGGAGCTTATTTCGAAAAATGAAAAAATATTTACACAAACTACTCTTTTACGTTCTTGGTCGGGCTTAGAACTTTTGGATCCAACTTCGTATGCACATAATATTTATATGTATTTGACACCTTTTTATTTATTTACAACCCACCCAACCTTACTAAAACCAGAGTAGACTAAAATATATAGCTTGGCAAAAAAGTCATATTTTTAAACATACTGTATAGTAAAATTGCATTATAAAATAAATAAAATATGTTTATTAAGGAACATAAGATACATGTATCACTTATTCCACGTCATTAAATTTGAATTTGTAGGCATCCCTACTCATCGGTAAAGAAGACAGAGGGTGTAGGCCGAGAGAAAAAGCCGGCGTAAAAAACTCGGTACTCTTTTAAAATATCAGATCATCAAACAACACTTATTTTAAAACAAATATCGCAAATTAATTTGAAGTAGCCTGTCTAGCACTAGTCCCAGGCCCTTTTATCAACTAGATAATCGTTGACTTTATAGTAAGCCTTTTTACACAGCTTTACTTTAATACATTTCTTAAATTTATTGAAAGGCAGAGATAAAAGAGCCTCTGGGATTTTATTAAAGAAGAGTATCCCTTTCCCCAAAAAAGAATTACTAACTTTAGATAGTCTAGTACGGGGAAATTGCAGCCTGCGTTTGTTCCGTGTATTAACATTGTGCGTAATATGTTCTATTCTAGTAAACTTATCACTATTTTTGTATACATACATAATATTTTCATAAATATATGGCGAGGGAAAGGTAAGTATATTAATTTCCTTGAATTTATCTCTAAGAGATTCCCTACATTTTAAATTATAGATTGCACGAATAGTCCTCTTCTGCAGGATGAAAATAGTTTCGACATCAGCAGCATGACCCCATAATAATAAGCCATAAGTCATTAAGCTATGAAAGTAACTAAAGTAAACAAGTCTAGCTGTATCGACATCAGTTAGTGAGCTAATTTTTTTAACCGCGTAGGCTGCAGAACTAAGTCTCTTCGCCAATCCGTTAATATGAGGGGACCACTGAAGTTTTGAATCCATGGTGATTCCGAGAAATACAGTTGTATCATCCAGATTCAATTCCTCACCGTTTATAATTGGTCTAGTATCCATAACCCTTGCATTTTTTGCACAAAATTTAATGCATTTTGTCTTTTTTGCATTAAGTAGAAGGTTATTCATACTAAACCAATGGACAATCGAAGATAGATATATCTATAGATAGATAGATAGCATTGTTCACATCGTCAAAATTTGTTATTTGTCGTTTGATTTTAAAAATCAAGGACGTGTCATCAGCAAACAAAACTATCTGGTGTTTTCTCTCTACCATGAAAGGTAGATCATTTATATAAACAAGAAAGAGAAAAGGGCCAAGAATTGAGCCCTGTGGTACCCCCATATCTACTGCCGACCCAGAGGACCCCTTACCATTCACTTCAACCTTCTGAGTTCTTCCGTGTAAATAGGAAGTCAGAAGATTCAGTGCGGTATTCTTGATGCCATAGTGGCGGATTTTCCCGATTAAGGTCTCGTGTTGGACACAATCAAATGCTTTGGATAAGTCGCAGAAAACACCTAAAGCGTCATGCGACTCCTCCCAAGCCTTAACTATATATCTATATAACTCAACACCGGCATCGGCTGTCGAGCGACCCTTGGTAAAACCGAACTGATTATTATGTAATAATTTGTTTACGTTAAAATGACTTACCAGTTGATTTAAAATATTTTTTTCAAATATTTTACTACAAGTTGGTAGTACGGAAATTGGTCTAAAGTTACTGGGGTCGGACATACTACCTGCTTTAAATAATGGAATAATTTTACTATGTTTCATTAGATCGGGAAACTCACCACTTTTAATACAATTGTTGAAAATTATAGCTAGATGGGGAGCATATTAGTGTGAGTACTGTGAACGCGCCAGCTTTCGATAACCGACCTATACATATATTCATGTTTGTCAAATTATCGGATTCAGGATATTAATTATTAACCATCAAGGCTAGGAATGAGTTTAGCTATATAATATATCTATATAGCTTCAAACTCTGTTATGAGGATGCTGTGCACACGGGTCTCCCGTCTGTAAGCTTTGCATGAAAAGTTCGTAGTTTACACTTACTGAATACTGACTATAGTCGAAACAAAATTTGATTCCACTGCTATTTTCAACCTCATCGGCTACTTGGTAGACTTTTTAATCTAAGAGTTATGTAAAAAGTAGGTATTCTATGTAGTTATAGCAGGAGTGTTAACTTAGTGGCTTCAGCGTGCGACTCTCATCCCTGGGGTCGTAGATTCGATCCCCGGATGAGAGTCAATGCTTTTTTTGTCTATGTTGCGCACATATTCAACACTCGCTCGTGTTGATCATCTACTTACCTATTAGTAATAAACTTGCCTAAAGAAATCTGTGACCAGCTTAAAAAATGTTTGTAGCGCCATATAGTTATACTAGTAGATGAAATAGTATCTATCTCCCTAATATTATGTCACAAACAAGGCTATTTCCTATAAGTATATCTAGGAAAACTTGTAAAAACAAGAGATGAAGGAAACAATAGCAACATTCAACATATCGTATAAAACTAGGTATGGAATTAATTTATCCGCGTATTAGTACGATGCATTACTTAAATGTTTTACGATATTATACGTTGGCAACGTAATTATCAAATTAATTATTCTATCATATGGCTCGCGTACAAATGAAAATATACGTCTGTTAGGGTTCACTCCAATAACAAATAAAATAGAAATTATTTGGTTTCTCAAGTGAACTTGCAAGTGTTTCACTAATAAAATATGAGTACCGGTTTCAAATAATTAAATCAGGGATTAATTGTAGAAGGGTCGTGATCAGCAATTACGTTGAATCAATGTAATAATTTCGTAAGGTTGCAATTAAATTCAGGCAGGGTAGGATTGTCATATACTTACATACAGTATTTGACTAGATCTCATTTACTTATCTATATCTCTATTTATGTTACTTTCTTCGGCTAAAAATATCTTGACTATAAGCTGATTCCAAAAAGATAAAACAAATTGACACTATACAATTTCAAAAGTTTCTCCTTTGTCCCAAGTTCTCTGATGATTTGAAGCCTTTGCAGAAGTCGAGACATCGTGTGATGCGACTATCAGCAAACTTCAAAATGCATATAACTCAGCCTCCAGGTCGGCGGCATGATCCCATGGCGTTGCGTAGAGATGTGGGATTCATTGCATCTTCTACCGCATTTACCATGGGAAATGTTCAAAGGAGTTGTTCGGATAATAAATAATGTAATATTATTAAAAAACTGTAATACCTACACCCGAGTTTCACCATCAAACGTCAAGGCAGCATACGAAATTCCACCAGTATCACCTTCCCATCCACAACTGAGCGTTTTTTGCCGTGCACCACCTCTATATGGGACCAGCTCTCCACAAAAGTATTTTCCAACGAAATCAACTTAAAGTCCTTTAAGAAAACAGCGTACCAATTCTAAAAAGGCCGGTACTTGCGAGCCCTCAATCAGGTGAGCCTCCTACCAGTTTGCCCCTGCTACATATTATTCAGTCAAAATAATGCATTACATTACTAACATTTGGTTAAGACTAAATCTTCATGTATAATTTCCCCGATTCGGCTCTGTTTCAATTATTATCGGAATTGATGTCAGTCGACTAGATAAATAGAAGATCATGATCAAAACTTCGCATGTTATAGACTGTCACGATGTCTTATTACACAAAGAATAAAACGTCAGAATTTATTGCTCAGTTGAGCAGACTTCAATTCATGTGTGGCCTAACTTACGTATGGGTTGACAACAATAAATCGAGATTTTTCGTTTACTTCAACAAAGTAGCCACAATACTCCTATATTCTTTTATTCTTTCCGAAATCGCGTCACTCTTCACCCAAACACAATTATCTGAGAAGCAGGCGTCCGATCAGATTCTATTTGTAATTTCTCACCCTGTGCTCATGTCATATTCACTAAGCTGCGTATATTACGGAGAAGACATAAAGAAGCTCTTATTCAAGCTCTCGGTCGATCTTAAAGGGCGTTACAATGATCTAGAAATCGAGAATGAGATGATAAGAAAAGCTAAACTGTACTCAGTCTTATATGTGATGACATTAAGTGCTGCTTTATTTTTTTATGCGTTTGATGCAGTATCGCAAGTTATTAGAACGGGTATGTTTAATTTGAACTTGAGTTTATGTCTCCACAAAAATGTGTTTAATCATTACTTATTGGTTATAGATGGTACTTTTACAACAATTATAATGGCTTGGCCTGACGTCAAAGAAAAGGGCTTTCTCCCTGACGTGGTCAGAGTAGGAGCCTATCTCATATGGTGGATTTTCATGATCAGAGCTTCTGCAGTTTACGTTTTCGTAATTACCTTGACTATTGTACTGAGCCATCAGTACAAAAACTTACAAAGTTATTTCTATAATCTCGAAGAGGTTTTTATAACAAATAATGAGAGCCGTGATGAAAAAGAGAAGGAATATGAAAGTGGTTTGAAAATTGGTATTGCTTTACACGCCGAAACTATGTGGTATGTAATTTTTTAGTAATTAGATTTATAGTAGAAACAGTAAGTAAAAAATATACTGTTTATATCTGGTTTGTAGTTCCATGTTATTAGTGTGTGTTTCTTTAAACATCCTGGCGTTCAAGATATTTATTTCCTCTTTAAACATTCTTAAGAGCAGTGTTGGCCTAGTGGCTTCAGCGTGCGGCCGTAGGTTCGATCCCCGTGCGCATGTAGATAACATTTGCTCGAACGGTGAAGGAAAACATCGTGAGGAAACCGACATGTCTTAGACCCAAAAAGTCGACGGCGTGTGTAAGGCACTGGAGGCTGATCACCTACTTGCCTGTTAGATTTAAAAATGATCATGAAACAGATTGAGAAATCTGAGGCCAAGACCTAAAGAGGTTGTAGCGCCACTGATTTATTTTTTAATTTTTTTACACTCTTAAGTATACCTAAATAATTATGGTAGTATGGAAGTATAACAAACACTTCTATCAATTGTATACTTAAGATATTATTTTAGGTGTGTGAAAGAATGCCAAAGAATTTGTAGTTGGGTGTTCAGTGGCCAGATTACTATTAACATAACTGTATTTTGCATGCTCATGTTACAAATGGTGGTAAGTTAGTACCGTTACTCTAATAAATCAAACTTTGTTTAAGGCATACATAGATATTTTCTAATAATTTCGTTTTATAGAATTCGGAGCGAACTTTGGTAAACGCTTTAGCGACGCTGTCCACTAGTCTCTCCCTCCTTGTCAGCACTGGGTTCTTTATGTGTAACGCTGGAGATGTAACTGTTGAGGTACTTATAACATATCGTTGAAAGATACTATCTCAATAATATAGCTTATACACAATAGGTACGGTTTTCAAAGAGGTAAAGATACTACGCTACCAGCTTTCTCATTAATTAACGTAATGGTAGAACAAATCGATAGGCGCATCTGTGGTTTTTGACATGAGCCAAGCATTCGATTCCGTAGACTATAGCATTCTTGATCAAAAGTGTAAACTTTACGGAAACCGAGGATTGCCTTTGAAATGGCTGGAAAATTACCTGACAAGACCTGATCAATATTTGTGCTCTCGGCTGCGGGTGCCTGCATGGACCACGATGTATTTATAAGATTGTTACGCCATGGCTATCAAACTATGTAATAACCTTCCCAGAAGTTATAGATTTTTTCCAGGAGAAGGTGTTTAGATATTTTAAGGTGGGATAGTATTTAGACACTAACCTATGACAACAATTATAAATATCTTAACTGTTTTTATTATTATGACATTATGATTATTAATATGAAATTTGCATGCCGATTGGCTGATTGTACGGTTTTTTATAATTAATGAATATGAATGTTCTTTTGCAGGCATCAATTTTACCAACCGCAATATTCTTTTCGGGCTGGCATCACTGCCGCGGTAAATCATCTATACGCGTGAGGAAGCTGATTACATTTGCTATTGCGCAAAGTCAGGTATTATTTCTCTCTATTATTACAGTTTAATAATAATAATCAGTGGCGCTACAACCTTGATGCACAGCTGGGGCTCGAACCTACAATCTCAGGGACGAAAGTCGACCGCTGAAACCGCTAGGCCACCACTGCTTTCATTATTACAGTTTAGCTTCTGAAATATTAAACATTTATGAGTGAAGATTTTTAAACGACGTTTTAAATATTCTCAACATTTTCATTTTTGTTTCAGAAACCAATCGCGATGCGCAGCTTCAATGTTATAGAACTGTCTTACAGATCTTATGTTTCGGTAAGACATTGGTATTTAGTTCGATATAAATTTCAACATAAATTCTTTAAAAAATCAAGCCAAATATTACGCCAGGTAGGTAATAGGTCTTTTAGCCAACTAAGGAATACTCAATAAGTTTTTTTTTTCAGATAGTGAAATCATCATACTCCGTATTTTCAATCTTGTATTGAATTCTCTCCTGGGACTGGTAAAATCCTGGGATTCCTCGTGGTTCATATAATATATTTTTAGCTATTCGTTTATAGAGTAATATTTAAATTGTATGAAAAGAGATAAAAGCACGCATAAATTCACATTTTACAAAGCACGTTTATCACTTCAATCATTATTGATAATTTTAATATTATAATTGTATGTATAAAATAAAAACATAAAGAAACCCTTTTATTTCTTACAAAATCAAAGTAAACTTAATGCTATTATGATTTTTAAAAGAAAGAAATTGAATACAAATAGTGATTTAATTTATGAAATGCATATCCAGTCGAAAAAGTTGCTCTAGTGGCTTCAGCGTGCATGTATTCCTTATGAGACCGAAATACATTAAGCCATTTAACAATGAGGCATAATTCCGACAAAAGTATGATTATAAACATATTACCTATATACAAATGTAATGTTTTTCGTATACGGACCCAAAGTTCACTTATGGATTTCACCCATCACTCCATATTATGTAATTAAGTGAGCAATGTAAACGCGGCAGTCCCTTAATAATGTCACTTGCTAATTATTTATTAGCGTTTTATAATTGGTAATAAGCAGGTTTTACTTCCATTGCTTTCAAAACATAATATTGTAAATATGTAAGTACAGGGATTCATTTAGAGATTACGTTAAAATAAATAAAGTCAAAGAATGCCCTGGTATATAACCAAACTGATAAAATAGAAACTCTCTAGATATCTCCGCTATGAGTGAGGAACAAAGTTATATTTTCATACTATACGAATTATGTAACCCTAATCGATTGATGATCAAACATCGACGGATATAGGAAATTGATTGACATAGATTAAAGCAATGTACCTATCATAGTATTATTCAACTATTGTCTCACGCGAAAGGGGCATTTCATTTTATAAATCTATTTACATAAGTTCGACTCTGGCTTAAATAGTGTTTGTTCATGTCGTTTTTAAATATAAAATGTAATTCTGAACAAAAACACTTGGATTCAAGCCACCATGGAACTAAGCAAAACTTCAGAGTTTGTTGAAAAAGTAACCAAATTACAATATATGTTTGGTTTACCTTACGTATGGGTAGATGATAAAAAGCCAAAATATTTTCAACACTTCAATAAAATTTTCACGTTTCTCGCAATTTCTTTCGTAATTTCTGACTATGTGTCGTTTTTCACCCAAAATCACTTGACTGAGAAGCAAAAAACTGACCGAACCTTATTCACGCTTAGTCACACAATTCTTATTTTGTACTGTTTCGTTTTTGAGTATTATAAGGAAGATATTAAAAAGTTATATATAGTGGCTGTCAGTTTGAAGACACATCACAACGCTTTGGCGATTGAGAAGAAAATGATAAGAAAGGCTAAAATGTACTTGGCATCTTTTGGTTCAATCCTCTGTTATGCTTTAACTTCTTATGCGGTTGATGGTACTATGCAAGTATTAAAAGAAAGTAAGTAATAATATATAACTTATACAATTCTTCTCGAACAGTGTTGGCCTAGTGGCTTCGGCGTGCGACCCCCTCACTGAGTCCGTAGGTTCGATCCCCGGCTGTGCACCAATGGACTTTCTATGTGCGCATTTAACATTCGCTCAAATGGTGAAGAAAAACATCGTGAGGAAACCGGCATGTCTTAGACCTAAAAAGTCAACGGCGTGTGTCAACACAGGAGGCGGATCACCTACTTGCTATTAGATTGACAAATCATGTAACAGACAGAAAACTGGATACACACAACAACACAATTCTTGGCGTCTGGCAATAATCAATATATAAGGCACGATATTGGAAGAAATGTGTCGGATTAATTTTGTGACTTTGTTTCTAAAATGAGATGATCAATTAATTATAAAGATAAAGTTTACGCCGAGCTTGGAGAATAATATTTCCTAAAGCTGAATCGATGATGCACCTCTAATTCGTAATAATTAAATCATGGTAATTGTATTCTTTCAACTAATAGGTACGTTAGTACTCTTATGTTGTCTTTTGTTTACGCTGTGATCAAACTAGACAGATATGTATCAACTTAATAAAGAGTTTAAATTAACTAATATTATTTTAGATAGCACCTTCACGCCGGTAATTACGGCATGGCCAGATGTAACACAGAACGGTTTTTGGCCTGACGTGTTCAGGGTAGTAGCCTATTTCGTGCTGTGGATCTTTATGTTAAAAGTGTATGCTGTTCATGTGTTCGTGTTTTCCATCACGGTCATTCTCAGCCATCAATATACGAACTTGCAAAGTTACTTCTACAGCCTTGACGATATTTTTAAAAAGGCTTGTTCTGAAGAAGAGAAAGTTAAGGAATATGAAAAGTCTTTAAAACTTGGTCTATGGATGCACGCTGAGACACTTTGGTATTGCTTTTATATTCTCTTTACGAAACCTCCTGTAATATTAGTGGTAAAATATGTAAGCTTGCTAAGAGACGTAAGCGCTAAGGCTGCGTTTCCATTTGGTAAACTGTTTGTCGCCGTTTGAATTAGCGGTGTATCGGGTATGGGTTTAGTATGCCCTTCCATATTATTTATGAATAGAGAGTTCACATTTTGCTTGTTTAACGCTCAATCTATGCAATTTGTAGCGTTACGCGCGCCGACTATCTCAATGGGCTCACTCAGTCGGCGGCGAACAGTTTTTCCCTCTTGAGCTCTCTGGCATTGAGAGGGTCCATGGGCGTTGGGTATCACTTGACATCAGGTGAGCCTCCTGCCCGTTTACCCCTGTTCTATTAAAAAAAGTATTCTTTATTCATATTACCTATGATATTATATATTAAATATAGTCTGATACATTTAATAGGTGCGTAGAAGAATGTCAGAGAATAAATACTTGGGTGTTTAACGGACAAACGACATTCAGCTTCACAATAATATGTCTGGAACTTTTACAAATGGCGGTAAGTCTAATATAAATATATGTACGTAAAAATGTTCTGTATTCTCACAAAATTTAATGGATGTGTTTATAGAATTCAACCAGTGTGATGAACGCTCTTTCGAACGTTTCTAGCGGCCTCGCAGTGTTATTGAGTAATGGTTTCTTCATGTGCAACGCTGGTGATATTACTACGGAGGTAATTTTCTACCAAGATTATAGTCGACTGTAAATTTCCTGAACACTAATCCATTATTTTCATTTTAAAAGTAAATTTATCACTTTTTTAAAAAGGCTTTTAATAATCGGAATTTGTTATTCAAATGCTGCCCTGCGCTTTAAATCAAAATTGAAACCTCTTGTAAGCTGTAATTACATTGAAGAGATAATATGAAGTTCATAATATCTATGTATTACGCCAGTATTACACATTTAGGTGGGACTTTAATACTGTATATAAACACGAATTAATTACCTATTTATGGTAAACTTGGCGTTTTGAATGGTTTAAACCCCTGTGGTCGTAGGTTCAAACCCCGGCTGTAAATTAATGGACTTTCTAGTCTATGTACGCGTATAGCACTCACTTGTACGGACGAGGATAACATCGTGAGGAAACCAGCATGCCCTTAAAAGTCGACGGCGTGTGTCAGACACAGAAGGCTTATCACCTTATTAAAAAGAAACGGAGAATCACAACAGATACAGAGATCTGAGGACAAGAAGAATGATTGTTACGCCAATGTTTTTTTTTTTAATTTGACAGCATTCGCGGTATAAGGAACTTCATATATTTAAGAAGTTTATGTTTATGTGTATATGAAAATATTTTCAGGCGGCGTCTTTACCATTTGCAATTTTCGCGTCGGGCTGGCATCATTGCTCCGGCAGTTCGTCTGCACGCATTAGGAAGCTGATTATGCTGGCACTCGCACAAAGCCAGGTTCGCGGGGGTTCTCTAGTTATAAACGGCTACACAAATATTTTATTGCCCTTTTTTAATAAAAATCTACTTGATACACACACACATTTCTGCGCTAAATTGATATCGGATACAGGTCGACACATCGACTTCTAAGTTCCTCATGAGGGGTTTAAGGATTTTGACATTACATTAATAGAATTAATATGGAACAAGATTTTTTCTTTACTTTATGCCTTTTTTTGCAGAAACCAGTCGTAATTCGCAGTTTCTATGTTATTGAATTTTCATATGAAACTTTCGTTTCAGTAAGTATTTGATTTACATAAATATGAGCAACGACACGTTCATTAATGTTTAATAATTTTTAAGTTAACATTTATAAAATATCTTTGTTTCAGTTATTGAAAGCTTCGTATTCGCTTTTCTCAATTTTATATTAAAACGTCATTCGGATACCATACCATTTTTATGATTTTGCAATAAATTGCCCATGTTAAATAAGTGATCGTTTTATTATTTTATTATGACCCAATTTTCAATGGTTAACCTGTAAAATATCAGTTAATACTGATTAAATGCATTTAATTTAAACAATAATAATCAAATAATCGTTTCATTAAAAATAAAATAACATATTACAGTAGAACCTCGATAACTCAAACCTCGGTAACTTAAAAACCTCTATAACTTCAAAAAATAATATGTTCCCTTACCATCAGAGCCAAAAAACCCCCATAACTTAAAATACGCAACCTCTGTAACTTAAATAAGTAATCTCTGAATTGGCCCTCAATAACTTAAAGAAATGTTTCCACAACCTCTATAACATAAAATTGTTTGTCAATGAGTCATTTTGCGTATCAATTAATGAAGCAAAAAGAGCTTTAACAATAGTAAGATAATTTATATAGCAGTGTAGCAACATAAAAGATAATTACGTATTCTCTTCTCTATTTGTCATTGAAAATCAAATCGATTTAGAAACAGTGAATTGTTTAAAACAAAAGAAAATCACAGACTAAACCTTTAATTGTTGTTTTATTTTTATGTAACGTGTGTAATGTGAATTAATAAATAGGATTATTTAAATTTCTGTATTTTATTGAACCAATCCTTCTGACGCATTCGAGTAAAAATAGGAATAAGGGTACATACATACATACATACATACATATGTACATACCTACCTCTATATTAACCTATTCCTAACATAGACCCTTGATAACTTAAAACCTCTATAACTTAAAATATTTTGGACTTTAACTTATCGAGTTTCTACTGTATTTGATATTGATTTAAAATAAAAAGGGGTTGAGTGGTTTACATTAAATAGTCAATAAACAATATTCACATATACGCGTATGATGTTTGTTATATTTTGTAGTATACCAATATCCAAACACTTTGGTAAAAAAGGTTCCTTAATTGATCGCCGAATTTCAATGAATTGCGATCCGATGTGTGATTGATTAAATTCAAGTATCCATTAACTTTAATCGGATAATTATTGATTCAAAGTTATAACGGGTATACATACTTATGATGATTCGAATCGGATCGGGGAATTGCTTGACATCAAGATTTGAGTTTTCGGAATGACAATTAACTTGGTCAATGGTCTGTGTCCTGTGACATTTGTTAAAGTTTAAACCCATTTTAAGTTTGGGTAAAAAACAATAATTTATCAATAAATTAATAATAATAAATATTAAATTTATTTTTTCCGACTTTAAATTTTTAATGTAACTTAATATGCAGAATGTTTTTGTATAGATATAAATTTATTAATCAATTGTAAGCTTGCCTTTCCGATTATTTGGTGAAAATGAGTTAAGAACTAAGAAGTAATGCCCTATCAATAAAAAACAAAGGAAACGTCAGTTGGTTGTTTATCAATAACTATGCGAACATACAGTCGTAAAACTAAGAGGCCTGTACTTCTTGAGGGTGTTTTAGAACTGTGCCGGCTTTGTCTTAATAAAGTGACTACACCAACGCCAATTTACAATGATGACGATCAATCGTACTGTTTGCCTTTACCTATGAGAATTTTGACGTGCCTTGGTTTCGAGGTATGTATTCGTAAGTCTCTGATATTTGCTTTACTGTATCTACATTTAAGTAACATTTATTTTTTCAGATAACTAAAGATGAGGGTTTACCTAATATCATATGCTCACAGTGCCTTGAAGACTTAAACAAATTCTATAATTTTAAAAAGAAATGTATACTTGCATATAAAAAGTTAAAATCTCATTACTTGGCTGTGAAGCAGAAGGAAAATCCAAAAATTGAATATGAAGAACTTTTAGGATCTTGTAATCTTGAATCTGATATTATATCAAATGAAGAGGTACAGAATAGCTTTGATGAAAATGAAATCGTCTTGTCTTTGGCAGAGGAAGATTCTCTTGAAGTAATTAATATATTTAAAACTGAAGAACAACTAACGGAGCAGGTTGAAAAGGATGAAGAAGTAGGACCCTTTTAAATTTATCTGCTTAGCCATTAAACAGAGTTTCGCAATAGTTGTTATTAAGATTTCTTTGATCATCCTAGCTACTCTTATACTTTACATACTTGAACCTAACACATCATTGACTTCAGGTGCAAATTGATACAACTCAGAACAACAATGATAGCCTAAATTTTTTAAATTCAACTCCAGCGCCGTCTATTCCATTCGTTCCGGAGGATGTATCAAACTTCTTATCAACAATTCTACTACAATTGGGTGTACTCACTAAAGATAATGACCAAATAGCTGTTGTCAATCAAACATTCAAGAATGTACAACTTGACACAAATGATGGCTCTGTAACATTGGAACTTGTGGAAGAAGACGAGGTGGTAACAATACTATTAATTTATAATAAAAGATTTTCTAAATATATTATAATAAACAAGCATTACAATTAATTATTTTAATTTCAGGATCCGCAATTGATACAAACTCACCTTAAACTAGAACCCAAAGAAGATAATATTAAAAATGGCTCCGTTAATTATGTATATGATGCAAATAAGGGTTTAGTCCCCATGTAAGTAAACAAAATTTAAAACACTGCACAGTAGTTAACATATCTATAAAATGTCTGCTAGCTTATAACCTGGCTAAATTTTTACAGCAAGATGACTAGTTCAGTTCAGTATATAGAAGCATATATCTTTAACATACCAGAATTTCCTTTTTAGTAAAGAAGGTTAGATTTAAATTACTTATTTGTCTTAAGTTACGCTAGATCACAATATTCCATTATGTCTTAGTAAAGACACATGTATAAATAATAAAAAAAAACCATAATTTGAATATATTATGTTGATATGCAATTGCTTCATAAACTATTAATACCAGTATTGTCACAATAAAAAAGCTGGTTTTTAAGTGTTAACTTATTTTTTAGTTAAATCTTTGAATTGTTGATAATTTCAGGGGTAAGGAAATTTGCAGCACTTGCGGCAAAAGGTATTCAACGCGGGCTGCGTTGGCTCGGCACCAATATATTCACTCAGGCGTTCGCCCCTTCATCTGTGAAGTGTGCAACCGAGCATTCAACCAGCGGGATATACTCAGGCGACACATGCTAGTTCACGAACGTAAGAGCTAGTGTTTCTATTACAATTAAGAAATAGCTATTAGCTACGACTACTAAATATGGATGACTTCAAAAGAAAGGGTAATTTTTATAACACTTTCAAAGATTTTTCAATAGTTTCCTTTCTTTTTTAAGCACCAAATGTGAGACATGTTCTCTCACATAACTTGAAAAATACAAACAGAGCTATCTATGTTTTTAGAAGAGCGGCCATTCCGATGTCGGGCGTGTGCGAGAGGATTCACTCAGCGTGCTGCTCTACGTTCGCACGAACTGACTCACATGCCTGGCCGACTCATGTCCTTACACCGGTGTCAACTTTGTCCTAAGATGTTCCTACACGCTTCAGGTGAGTCCTCGAAATGAACATTGGGAAACCGAAGAACAATATGACAACAATTTACCAGTAGACATTTCCTAAATACTCCTATGTGGTGTCACATCAGCCGGCCATCTTTGAGGGTCAACAAATTTTAATATTTGAATTTCCAAGTGAATGACAACATGCGCATTCAAATTTATTCCAACGTAAAACTGGTTCAATATTTTATTGGTTTTAAAAAATCAATTTTCAGGTCTCAGTCGTCATCAAGCCACGCACGCAAATCGAACGTACGCGTGTGACTCGTGTTCGCGACCATTTAACGATTCGAGCTCGCGTAACCGGCACATGAAGATTTGTAAAAAGAGGCCACGTTCATAGCAAATTTGGATTATGAACCGAATCGACGTGACGATTAGCCAACGCCCTCTGTGGGCGAAATTGGTGCTGTTTAGACTAAGATTCTTAGTATTTCTAGTAAAGTAAGATATGAATTGTAATTATTTTAAGCAGATTAATTAATTTATTAATAAACATTGAAGTTTTCTATCTTTTTTTTAGCGATCCGCCACAGCTTTGCGTTAGTTTATTTTTATTAGTTGGACGAGCCAAGGCTGTATATTTTGGCGATTGGCATTTATTCTAATGTTGTACGCGAGTGGTTAACATAGAGTGAAAATAAAATCCTGTAGATTTTAAAGCACCCCGATCACTATATTTTGTCAATTCTTTTCCGTTACAATTTGAGTCTCCAATATGGAATATGGGGAAGGATCGAAAAAAAATAATGTTACGTAAATGGTTTTGTTTATTAAATCCTTTTCGGACGCAAGCCACGCCCTAATGAAAAAACAAATGATGACTCAACGCACGGCTCCCGGTGTACAGTTTATTTTCTATTCATATTAAATAAAACACAATTTATTACTTAAACATTTTATTGGAAAAAAATTTCGTCCTAGACTGAAAGGCACCGACGTGGTTCTGTATAATTCAGTATCAAGAGTTCGATAGTTGTGATTCGGCGAAGACAAAGTAGGAAATCTTTTGCTACAGTGAAGGGTCGAAAAGACGGCGAGGGCTTTCGTGTGAGAAAGAGTCGACGTGAGACTTCGTACTTCGCCTCTGGAGAACTGACAAATCGGATGGCACTTAATAATAAAAACATACTGCAAGGGCTACACGATTCAACAAAATTATTACGAAACGCCACCGCATTTTACATTGGAATGCCTTTTACTCACTTAAATTAACATTATACATATAAGCATACAATTAAATATATCTTCACGAATTTTGTTCAAGAGTCGAGGAACGGGCCGATCTCGCACCGAACGAATATACAAATTACACCACTACTGTATATTATAATATCAGAGACTCGGGAGCGTCGCGCTCGAAGCCGATCGACTCCTACATCTAAAATATAAACGATTATAAAAATAAATAAGAGACGTCGCTTCTTCTTCTCGCTCTCTCCGCTGCCCGAGACCGCTCAGAGTACAAATGTTATATATCGCGTCACTATTCATATGAACGTGCGTTCGGGTCCCGTCGATCTCGTCTAGATCAAATCCACATCGCTTAAACATTAATTAATAAAAACAAAAGTGTGCCTCGACCTCGACGCGGACGTCGGCGTTCGGTTATAGCACGTCGAGTCTAAGTGACGTATACTTAATCGTACGTTAAGTAATTAGCAATATTTACACGCCCCGAGGGCGACGCCTCCGAGCACCCGCGGACTGGACGGACACCGCCCGGCCGCTCTCCCTCTCGCGATAGGAATAGAGATAGAGATGGATAGATCGGGACGCGGCAGCTGTGCGTTTTAAGTACGCGAGGCGGCCGCCGGCGTTCGACGATCTCGGAGAAGAGAAACGTTCGCGTCGCCCGGAGCTCGGCTCGAGCCGCAGGTGACCGGACGACGGATGACGAGGGATGGAACCGGAAGGTTAAATAGCGAAGATGACGGGGAGAGATGAGAAGGAGAGAACGGCGAGGGCGGAAATGGTCACCTGCGGCGGCGCGGCCGGCCTACATGTTCTCGAACTGGTCGACGCGACGCTTGGTGTTGCCCTTCCGGATCTCTCGCAGCGTCTTGTACTTGTCCCTCCCCTGGCGCACGTTCTCGCGGTGGATCTTGTCCATCGCCGTCTCTTTCGTCTCGTCTCGGGATTGGGCCAGGTCTTGCTTCAAGGCCTGCGAAAACAAATTATGACGCATATTACGAACGTGGCTCTCTCACTTCTATTAAGGCGACGATACCTTAATATTCAAAAGGAAAGTCACTCACTCCTTAAATTAATTTATTATTTTGGTTAAGAATTATCAAATATTAAAGATCACTTATCTTTGAGCCTATCTATATATATATACCTTGAGCTGACTGTGAAGCCGCTCGTTCTTCTCGGCCAGGGTGCGTCTCTCGGCCAAGGGGTCCACCAGGTCGTCGGGCGCCCCGGTGAGCTCTCCCACTCCCGACTCCGAGCCTCCGTCGGAGCCGTCTCCGGAGCCGCCCTCTCCTTCCGCTTCACCCTCGGAGCCTCCCCGTCGGCCCTCGTTCACGTGGTGGTGCTGGGGAGTGATGGCCGCCGCCAGCATAGCCGCGGCTTCGTCCTGGAATTAAAACGTTTAGTCATCGTCTGCCCTAGTGGTCCTTCGGCGTCGGCGGAAGAGGAATAAGCACCTGCTTGCGACGAGCCTCCTCCACCTCCTCCTGCAGCCTGCGCGTCTCGGTGTCCTTGATCTCCACCTCCTGCTGGATGCGCGACACCTCCATCTGCTTGGCGAGGATCTCGTCCTCCAGCTTCTGGCGCTCGGCCGCCTCCATGTTCTTGGTCTCCTCGAGGCGCTGCATCATAGCGTGCAGCTCGTTCTGCCGCTGCTCCAGTTCGTCCTTCGCGGCCTGCAGCTGCTTCAGCTGCTCCTCCAGGCGCCGGATCATCTCCTGCGCCTCGACCAGGTTCGCCTGACACGGACACAATGTTACGTTATAGTTTTTGGATTTCCAGAAAACGAAATAAGATTATATAATTAAATTAAATTTCTATATTTTTTTATTGCGAATAAAGATATAAATCTTAAAATATTAGATAAGTTATCGACGTCAACCAGTTCTCACGTCAGCAGCACAGCATCTTATCGGCACATCAGAGATTGGCCGATACGGCCGTACTCTTTTAGAATCTAATATTTTTCTAATTTTTTAAGATAAAGATACATTTTTATTATTACTTAATCTCCACAATTTTAATTAAAGATTAATTGTATGTTTATTTGCTACGTTAAACTTACTAAATTAAAAAAATTAGATAATTTTTCTTTATATGTGTCATTTGTATTCGATGGGATTTGTGTGTGTGTGTACCTGTGATCTTTCCATCTCTTCCTGCATCTGTCGGAGTCGGTCTTCGTACTCTTGTTGCTTCTTCTCTGCTCTTTCGCGGGCCGCTATTTCTAATTGCAACTTCTCTCTGCAAAAGAATCGTGTAGTTGGTAAACGAAAGTTAATTTTGAACAATGGACATCTGAAATATTAATAATTATTTCAAAATCAAATACCTCTGAGCCTGCTTGGCCAGCTTCTCTTCCCTGGCTTGGGCCTTCATCTGCTGAACGTCGATGGTGTCGGGCTTGCGCCTGCGCATGTACAACTCGTGGTTTCCCATACAGAGCGCCAGAATACGCTTGTTGACCCGAACGCGAGGCGCGAAGAAGACAAAGTCGGGCGCCTTCTTGTCGATCGGCTTAATTATGAATTTGCGGTCGTTGAACGAGATGTTGCGGATCTCAGACCAGGGGAAACCGATTTTCGGCGTCAGTCTGGAAAATATATGTGATTCTTGTTGTTAAGTTGTCTCTCTTAGGCGACCTACTGAAGCATATTTCAGAATAAAACATTTCAAAATGATATAACAGATTTTTTAATACAATTTTTAAAAGAGAGTGCGACTTCACATGAATTACAATCTAGCCTGTACAATAATTATGGCTAATAAGTAATATTATGTTGACTTAATTTTCTACAATACTAATAATAGTCTTAGTGTTCTATACTGTTTAGACACTGAGTTCGTCTGTGCGAGATACAACACTTGCACTTTAAATACACTAGGTTTATATATGTTTAAAGAGAAAATGCCATGTCTTATTAAACAAGAGTTATAAAAATATACTCACTTATCATCTTTCTCGTAGATGTTCAGCCCTAAAGCGTCGACTCCCAACCAGAGCTCAGTGTTCTTCTTGTTTCTGATCTCAAAGTAGTTGACTCCGTACATCTCGAGGTCTTGGGCGATCTTGAGATACTCCATCATGGCGTCCTCTCGAAGCATGCCGCGGTGCTCTTGCCACCAGTTGGTGATGCTTTGCTCCCATTCTTCCCGGGACATCTGAAGATGAGGGTCATTAGTATTGGCTCTCATTAACTGGAAGCTTAAAAGTATTTCCGGGTCTACCGAAATTTGTGATGTTTAGCATGAAGGTATGGGATATCCATTCACTCACTTTACTCCATGATACATTCAGGCGTTTGTTTAAAATTTTAAAAAAGACGTGATTTTTCACACCTATGGAATAAAAAATAAGTACATACAGTCCTGGAGATATCAGATATATAAATTTAATTTTATATAAACACATTTTTTTCTAACAACATAAGTAAAAATACACAGTCTTTCGGACTAGTGTAAACCGAGCGCCAATATGAAAGTGAAAAAGTATGTTCAGCTGCTTGAATTTTAACCTAATATAAAAGTTATATTAGGGCTTTTACCTTGTGCTGGTCGGTGACTCTCTGGGGCAGAAGGCGGTCATTGGCAAGGAAACCAGGTCCATGCATGGAAGGGTTGTGGTCTCCATGTCTCGCTTGAACTGCGTATGAAGCTAATAACACGGACGTTTCAGGCGGACAGTATATTTCGTCGGAAAGGATCGCGTTTTTAACCTGAAACAGAGAATAATAAAAATAAGCTTATTATAAACTTGCAAGAGCTTTCTGAGCTTTCTAATTTTTAGACTGTTTAGAATTATATCAATCGTTGTAAATATTTCTAAAACCAATGTTTAACTATGCTATATTAAGCAAAGATATGATAGCTTTTTAAACTAAAATATGTTTCCCAAGTTATTAAATACTTCCACCTCTTTTTTTAAAACAAAAATATTTATTTATTTTTGTTTCTAGAGGCTAACAATAAAAGCATTCAATACATTTTCACAAAGCTAGTTCATTACTATACGAACGTAATAAATCAATCACCAACCTGTAGATAGAAGAGCTTCAATGTGATCTCCTGTATGAGCTCATCGGCGACATCTTCAGGGTAGAATTTAGCACGAAATTTGAACTGCAGCGGATTCTCCTTCTTCACATCCTGTTGCATCACCTGAAAAACAATTAATTTCAATTAGAGATACAATCATATTTGTCTTTACACACATCTTAATTCCTTAATGGGTTATATTATATATACCTATAAATATCTTATGTTTTCGGTATTAATTCAAGAGTAACAAAGGTCTTCGGAAGTTGTATGAAAAAAAATTAAGCGATTGTATTGAAAGTATTGAAAATATCATAGAAGTGTCCCTACTTTCAGTCTTTGTTTGCAACTCCACTAAATATTTACGCAACATCAGTAAATATTCTTTATTTTTAGGCACAACAAATCTGAGATCGTAACGGAAAAATCCTTGGGGGATAATATAACTTCTGATGCGGTCATAACCATATGTTATAAATTATAATCTATTTATGGTTAATATACTTGGAAAGCCAGCTGTTGAACAAACGTTTGAGTCACCGACACTATTATTGAAATCTACGATCTTCCTTAACCTCTATTATGGCTCGTTATATTCCAATTCACAATCAGCGGAATAAACCAACTTAAATTATATTTCTTTATGAACATGAAAGCTTTCAAAACATTACACTTTCATGTCTTATTAAGCAATAATACTTTATTTAACACTGATAAATTGCTATTTTAGTGTGAAGAATATTTCACTTTAGTATACAAGCTTTTTTAGACAATTGGGCGTTTTCTAAGGCAGTTTTTGCCGCGCACCACCACTATGTGGAACCAGCTGCACACTGTAGGATTTCCGAAACAATTCGACTTAGGGTCCTTCAAGAAAAGAGTGTACCAATTTTTGAAAGGCCGGCAACGCACTTGCGAGCCTTCTGGAAATGTAAGTGTCCATGGGCGTCGGTATCACTTAACATCTGGTAAGCCTCCTACCCGTTTGCCTCCTATTACATAAAAAAAAGCTCGTACAAACGGAAACATTTAAATTTATTTCTAAAATATTGAAGCCTTCGTACTAATGAACGAATATACAACGGAAACACAGAAGTTCTTTATAAATAAGTAAAAACTATTGATTCGTAACAAATCTTATAGTTAACTAGTCTCCGAATTAAATGTATTAACATGGTATTTAATTTAGTTTTACCCAGGACAATCAACATCTTTTGTCAAAGTAATTCAAATCTTATTTCCCCATGTAAACACATTATATGCGCAGACTATAAAACCATCCTTACCCATCTGGAGAACGGGAGTGACCCTGACTTCGTGGCGCGCCCAACACATCCAGAGTAAGCGTTAAAAAGGCAACAATTAATTACAATTCAGCGTCGGTTTAACTTACATATACACCATGAAGAAATAAAATACACAATCGTACTTTTATTTTTTAATTCGAAATCTAGCAACCAATCAATTAAATATCCCTGTGCCATCATTTTATAGACGGTAAATGTGAGTGAGCAATCGTTTTCGATAAATTACATGGTCTAGCTAAAAACTACGCTAATACAAAATGGTCTATAATTTGAATTCTTTGGAGATAAGAGTCGCATTTATCAGCTATTCTAGGTTTAGTTGACGTCACATGCGTACAGGAATTTTATCAATACAATTTAATCAATCGATAAAATTGTCCAAGTATGCTGTTATCACAATTATAACACAAATTAAATAATTTAAATTCAAAAATTGGGGCTACTTAAGAAGTTATATTACATTGTGGTCGACCATCTTTTACTTTCGTTTATTAGATGATGATTATGATAAAGCTAATAAATACTTTCTTCAATCAAGCAAGTATCAACAGTCGTACTCAAAGTTCATCGAGAGTTAATGGTTACTTAAGCCATTTAACAAAGATCTAAATGAGTTTAAATTCATCCAATCAGAAGCTAAATGAAGTCTTTTGTCAAATGTTTCTTTAAATAAGCTGATAACTTCATGGTGAAGTTATACCGTTGTTGAGATATTCTCATTGTACAATTTCGTATACGCCTGCGAAAATTTTGGTAGATGGACTTTAATGGAATAACAGCATACGACGTTGGTGTGATGATATATTTGACTTTTTATGTTTTTAATATTTTATCTCATTCAGGAGTTATGTTTGTTTTTAATTAATTATTAGTAAAGTTGACTATGAGTACGGCTGTCATAAAAAATTGCCAATTTGGAGAAACATGTGACAGGTAAAGCTTTATTAAACGGATACGAATCATACGTCAATCTGTTATCCATTCTAAGAAATGCTATCCGATACTATTTCTATGGTATTAGTAACGCAAGATCTTTAGCGATTCTACGGCATCATTAGCTGTATACACCAGAGCGATTTACTACCATCGCTTACCATGTCATCTGCTCTGTCATAAGCAGCCTCCTCATCATCCTCTTCGGGTGTGACCAGCTTCTTAACAGCCGTGGTCACACACTTCACTGTCTTTTCCGCTATCGTATCCGGCTACGCATTACCCATTTTCGGTATTTATAATTAAATTAAGAATAATTTATTAAATTAGTAAGTAAAATAAAAAACGTATTTATGTGGCTTTGGTATATTCTATAAATACAAGGTTGGCTCTTATCATCCATAGAGTATAGACGTAGAAAACTAATTAGCGAGTTGGGAGTACATTGAGCAACGTCGCACCGCCTCGTGGGAGCGAAAGTACGGTCAATGACCTAACGACCGCGTTTGCTACTATCAGCTGTTCTTTTGCATTCTTTCATCTATTGAGAATCGTCAAAATCCAGACAATGACAGTCAATACAAGGTTCATTTCATAATTTCCGAACGTATTTGGCGCATATTGATTTCAATTCACACTATTGTTTTATAAACAGTAAAGGAACGTTTTACGAAATCGTATTAAATGCGACATTTGCCAGCATTTACTTGACATAAAATTTCCACAATATATCCCAAAAGTTATTGTACAAGTCGTTGCAGAGAAATCTAAGTCCCAAATAACGTCGAAAGTTTTAAAAGGTGCGTAAATTCCATTGCGTATGTCAGAATTGAGAGAAACTCGCAAACGAGACATTTCTCACAGACGTTCGCACGCGCAACGGTTCGCATTCGAGCGGCTGCAGGTGCACGCGCGACCCGAACATCGCTGCGTCTCTCTTCATAACCTAGTCTCGCTCGTTATCGATCGTATCTCACCTGACACAGCATTAACCACAATTATGACTTCATTCATTACTCTCAGTTTTACTTAACAGGTGCTAATAAGGGTATTTATTTCTTTCGTTGTATGGATTGTGTTTAAGGGTACGAGATAACGACAAGGTCGTCTCTACTTTCACTCCTTTCATTGTCTGTCTGTCTTTGTATGTCTACTATGGGAATGAAGTGACTTTATACTGGTCTCAAGCATATATTTTCGATATGATAGATAAGAAAAATCAGTCGACGTGAAAGCGCGACGATCATCCTACGACCTTCATATAACCTTTTGCGAATGTAATAATTTAATTGATGTGCAGGTGAGTCAAGGACGCGGCAAATGCCGGTGGGGGCAAGGGTCATCAGCGGCACCTGGTGGTGAGGAGTCGTGGGAACGAGGTCATACGGACGCTGCGTCCCGCTCCGCTGACCGCACAGCGTGTACGATTTGAAGCCAACAAGTAAATGAGTCGCGAATGGCTTCAAGTGATTACTTTTGATGTTAAAACGTTTGCGTTATAATGAGCTAACCGGTAACTTTAATTATTAATAGCGATAATGGTACGCTTAAACAAAAGTTAACTCTATGAAGTGTTGCGTCAAAGTGGGGTCGCCACCGCAGAGGATTGAGGCCAATTCTCTCATACTGTATAAGAACAATAAAATGATTTAAGTCCACGACAAAAAGCCACATTCCGTGACAAACGTCGCGTGCGAACTATTATAAAAATAATTCGATAAAAACAAACGAATACTTTTACGAAACTAATCACAAATAGCAACAAATCATGCCTATTACGATGGACTCATGTAAGCCCATCCCCTGAGTGAGTAATACAACTTTTAACATTAATTTATATACTTTCATTCAATGTCACTTTTACTAAATCAAAGGATGTCAATTGCTATTTGAGGTTTCTATACATTTTGAACCATTAAAATAGAAAGCCCGAATCTAATAATATAACGCGGTATTTCACCAATATAACGCGGAGATTTCTCAGGTTATAATTAGTGTGAAGTTTATAATGATTTGTCAAGTATATAATTAGATTTGCAGGATAATTAGAAACAGGTCCGTTTCAATTGTGTTATAAAACTAAATAACTTTATAAAATTCGGTAAAATTGATAAAAAAACGGTTTTACGAATATAGTCCTACACCTCGATTTCGTATAACGCGGTCCGAGCTACCGCGTTATAGGGGCATTACTGTATAGAACACTATACAACTGATTTAAGGTTGAAACAAGTTTTTGTTACAACACCGGATCGGAATTGGAAAAGCCCAATTCCTACGTGTGCGCTAGAATTGACTTATGCAAATATCCAGACGGCATTATTAAACTGATAACTTGTATAAAATGCTCGCGGCATGATCTCATCTTTGGGCGGGTCAATTAGTCAATTTAATTAAACTCGGCCTGCTTAAAGAACTAACGGTCACTTTCAACTAACTTAAGAAACCCTCAGGAAATTTACAATAATATTTTCAGGAACAAATCTGATCAACAACAACAGGTCTGATCGATAATGAATCAAATAAACTTTAATATTGAAATAAATATGTATAGAAATTATATAAAATTCGTTAAAAATTAAATTCCTAAAAAGTAAAAACGTTTTAACATAATTTAACTGACGTACGTCATAGAATACGTCAAGATAAAGAATAATTTAATCACACTTTCTCATTTACTGCAAATTTTATAACATAGGGAATTGAATTTAACTACCTCGTTCGCAAAGTTTTAACAGTTTTAGCAAATATAAGGTTCACTGTAAATCTAATCGGACGTAAATATTTATTAATCTACGCTAATTTATTACTGAGAGTCCTTCAGCACAATAGATACTATTTGTATATTGTTATACCATGGTTCCATAGCTAAACGATTGAATCTACAGGGCAATAATGAATAAATTTTTAAACTTCATAAATAAATACTAAATAAACATTGTGATACATATAACAATTCATAGAATTTATTAATTATAGAGTTCGTGTAATGCACTTATCGAAAGCGTCATTATTTAGTCATTCCGGAACTATTCGGATGAATCATGAACCTTTGCTATTACGAATTCAGCGGATTCTACACTGCATATTATTCAAAATACTTATACCATTTAGAGATTATAATAAGGAATGTTGTTTTGAAACTCTACTTGAGTCAGCCATTATAAATTGACGCATCGCTAAATCAAACGTGATGTTAACACACTGAAATCTTTGAATTCGACTAAAATATTAATGCATAACAAACACAACCAATTATTTGACAGTCTCTTAATGTGCAAGTTTTAAACAAAGTTTATAATTAAAGTCTGATGAGTTCGATAAATACAGACATTTTTCAAGTCACTCCGTCAATTACGTAAGTGTGATATGTTATTTAGCACTTCGCCATTTTGAAGAGACATACAATAAATAAACGACTGAGTCACCTTCGTCTACAATAGAAGTACAAGAATACAATATGAATCTATTATTCCCATTCAATTCCGGCACAACATTTGATTCAATTTATCAATACATTATTTTTATTCCTACCACAATCAAGGACAACATAGCGAGGAAACTGGCCTGTCGTCAACCCAAAAAAGGATATATTTCAAGCACAGAAGCCTGGCCAATTTATCAGTAAACGAAAGACCCACAGAATAGGGTCATATACAGACCGCCGCGCTGGTCCAGCAGCTTTTATTAACCTATGGAATTCTATATAACTTAAATTATATGTAGCTGACCCGGCAAACGTTGTTTTGCCATGTATTTTCAATGAGTTCAATAAAAATAACTATGAATAATAAAAAATTGGGGTTAATCGTAGAATGGTGAAAATTAAGGGTTGTATGTATGTATCGTGAATCATAAAAAAAAACAAAGAATTTACGAAAAAATAAAAATTTGGGGTGGAAACCCCTTATCACTTAGGGATTTGAAATATAGATAGCATCCGATTCTCAGACTTACTGAATATGCATAAAAAATTTCATATAAATCGGTCGAGCCGTTACGGAGGAGTGTAGGAACGAACATTGTGACACGAGAATTTTATATATTAGATAAAACACGTGGTAACAGTTTAAAAAGAATTACGCACACCATATTTTGTTCTAATGGCTCACCATATTGTTGAGGAAATGATGTCATTTACAACGGCCATTGATCAGGATGACGTCAAATTGATAATGAATGTCGTCTACAAGACAGCAAACTGCAAATTTATGATCACGGAACAATGGTTTTTAACATAATAAGTTTCCAATAGACGTCTCACAACTGAGCAAGATTAAAAGCAGTTTTTGAAGAATCATTGAAGTATTGAGAACCATTTAAGAAAAGAGCATACTAATTCTTAAAAGGCAAAACCGGAAACCCTCTCGCGAGCTCTCTGGCATTGTCCATGGGCTGCGGTATCACTTGATATCAGATGAGGCTCTCGTTATAATAAAAACCTCAAGCAATTCGATACGTGTAGCTACTAGCTAGTCATTAGCATTTAGCACCACCAGCTGATTTAAATTGTAGAATCTATGATTCAGCTTCGAAAAGGTCAAAGTTATCTTAAAAGAAATTACGCTTATAAACAAAATGCAAAACAGTACAATTTTCAAGATACTATATTAAATGCTGTAGAAATGATACACCAGTTCAAGGTTGTTAAAATGGAAAGTTTGAGATATTGACGTATAGATAAAAAGCGTAAAGGTACAGGTACACACGTACCTACACACACACGTAATATGCCAGCCACTTATGGTGTCACATATCATAAGTCATGATTAGGTAACACTACGCATTGACTTTATACTTGTCTTGTTTGCTAATTGGACAGTTAGTTGTTCAATTTAAATTTTATCCAAATCAATTGAGGAAAACATCTAAATTTCCATTTGAAAATATGCAAAAACACCTTAAGGAGAACTATAGGCCCTTTTATGCCGATAATAAAACGTTATCGAAAAAGCAATTTCAATATCACATTATATATATATATACGTGTATAATATCTACCATATTAATTTGACGATATAAAAGTACTTTTAAGTTTAAAATTAACATATAAATATATTCCTAAACTCAGCAACTGTAAAATGAACCTTGTACATGCTTGCCTCATTGCTGGTGCCATGCTTCATAAATATGTAAACATTTTTAGATCACGCCATCTGTTACATGATAATATAAACAAAAGTATAATTCGCAAAACGTTTCAACTTCATGAATATTTTCACTTTATATGAAACAAATATAACAAACGAACTTACAATACACAACACCGGCATTATACCCTAATATAAGCAATTAAAGGCAATAACCTAAAAATTAAAATAAAACCTCTTTAACGGTTTAAAACCTCAATAGATTACCTAATAGAAGATAATAATACCAACTTTAAATGTCAATTGAACGAAAACAATAATTTATACAACGTGAAACTGAAGAAAGTTAAATGCGTTGATATGCAATTCGCAGTGAAAATACTATTCTCATACATATTAAACAGCAAATTAAAAAATTTGACCGTTTATACGATTAGAACATGTTCAGCGACAAACGACAATCGTGAGTCATGCCCTCGTGCTCTATAATAGACAATACGAGGCACTATGAAAGCATATTGATGTCAAGAAGGATGGTCAATTTATTAATGGCTTGTAAGTATTCCTTCCTGAGAGTTTAACATAAGATTCATCAAGACTAATAATAATACATAGTAATAACGTCCACAGTGAGAAAACGTCGAGGTATTTATTATCGCGGCTAATAAATTGACTACCCGGTCAGTTATTTTATTATTTTAAAGTTTATTTCCAGTTCTACGCCCTTGATTTGAGAACTGGCAGTAAATGTAAAATTAGAAGCATTAATTATATATTTATTTTTGATGTTTATAAGTGTACATTGTGTTATCTATATGAATAAATGATTTTTGACTTTTGAGTTATTAAATAGTCTAACATAAAAATTATATTGAAAAAAACTATTTTTATATGCATTTGTAGCGCTCGTAAACAATACTGCAACGGTTATACTAATACAAACGACAGTGGTTTTTAAGTGGATCATGATTTAGATATTATTCTGATAAATAAATAAAATAAAAAGTAAACCTATGTAAACTTTTAGTTATGACCATTATTTGCATAAATTCATAATATTAAAGGTATCAACGAAATAGTTTATTAAAAACTTATCCAATTTAGTGAAATTATACGTTAAAAGTTATTTATTTTGCTCTCAAACATGAGATCACAGGACACAACTCGCTCTTGGCTCTTTGTATTGAAGAAGTCGCATGGGTCCGCCAAGCATCCGTGAGTATACAATCTAAATACATAATAATGAAAGAATAAAGAAAATAATAATAGCACATAAATTAACACATTAAGGTTTCTAAAATTATGCCATCAACATTAGAGAGTAGGTACATTATCTGTATTGAAATCGATGTTCTCTGTTACAACGTGTTATTTGAAAGCTTACGACAACTTACGGCTTCCTAGGAGCGGTCTTACAAATTATCTCTATATCAAAAGAAACGCAATTCACCTACGAAATTTGATGCCCAATAAGTTAACAACTGGATTTCAGGATAGCAAAACATATGTATATATTAACGATTGGGAGAGTAGTCAGAGTTGTTCCGAATAATGCCAGCAGCTGAGTTTCATCATCGGACGTCGAAACAGAATACGAATTTCCACCCGTATCACGTCGACGTCCGTCGTTCCACAACTGAGCGTTGCAGTTTGCCGCGCACCACCACTATGTGGAACCACCTGGCTACCGATGTATTTCCGAACCAATTCGACTTAGGGTCCTTCAAGAAAAGAGCGTACCAATTCTTAAAAGGCCTCTGGCCTATAGTGTCTATGGGCGGCGGTATCACTTAACATCAGGTGAGCCTCCTGTTACATAAAAACAACAACTTTCGATTGGATTTATGCTGAACAACTTTACCAAATACACGTTATGTCAGTGCGCCATTTACAGTCATTGATAAGTTAATATTCAAAAAATTCTACACTAGGTCACCGCGAACACGTTTGACAGTACACCTGTTATTCCGATGGCTTCAAAAACCTCGCATTCTCAGCACTTTCTATAAACATTCAGTAAGTTGATTACATAATATTTTTTAATGTCAGAATGATACTCCATTCATATCAACTTTACTATAGTTTTAGTCACCGTTAAAAAGTAGGCGTCCTCATTGGAAGAGGCCGTATGAGGGTAAATTAAGTTTTGGTACGGCGACATTGAATTACCAGGTCAATGTCAGTAAGTATCAGAGGAAAATTCACTAATAAGCAAAAACAATTGAACCATTTCGTGCCACACGTCTTTAGCGACGTTCGGACATTGGTTTTTAATTATTTACAGTCGACTCTCGACAATTTAAAACTCAAGGGAACAGGGATAAATTTCAAACAACCTTAAGTCTAAAATAACAATCGTTTAATAACCACGAGGAGGAGGGGACTCAAGTAAATAAGAGTTTGATCAAAATTCGTTATTATTTCGATATCTTTATTATGTATTTACAATTAAATACAATTGTTCACAATTTTATTTCGAAAAGAAGTCTGTAGTCTTTTTTTGAGTGCATCAAAGAATTTTGAAAAAAAAAGCAATTGACAGGACTTCTAAGATTTCTTCAATTTCAAATTACCGAGGGGATCAATTAACATTATTCAATCGATAGAGTATAGAAAGTTTAAATTATCTGGAGTCGACTGTACATTCATTTCCTGTAGATTATACGTACGTATATTCCCAAACGGATTTACCGGAGTCAATTGCATAGAGGTAGCTTTTAGGTATTTTTATACAAATGCACGGCCACGCAATATCTGGCGAAGTAACATACCGAAACAAATTACATAAAAGAACCATGCCTTTATTGAGAAATTAGGCATTGCTTATTGATAGCAAAATCTTCAAGTCTTCTTCAGTAGTACATCATTGTCATATTTAACACATGGCTAATATACCAATACAGTAGATAGGATACCAATAAATCACAATCTATTTGGCAAGTGAATTATGACTTACAATACTCTTTGAACTTGACGGATATAACAAAAATAGCTTGAACATGAATATCGCTGGCGCCCACATACATTATTATGTTTAAAAACTTTATAAACAGCACTTTAAGATGCAATAAATTTCTGAAATAATCTCCAGCAAAATGTAAATTTTAACGCGCTTACAGCTAGGAATACGACTGAAATAAATTATGAACTAACCTTCTTGTATAGCTTGATCCACGTAAGGTCACCCTTGGAGTCGGTGTACTGGAGTCCAAAGAACCACACCTCTCGCAGACCGATGGTCTTGACCACCTGATCGAAGAGCTGCTTGCCTGTGGTCGTCTGCTGGATCGCGAACTCCAGTTCCGCGTCCATCGTCGTCACCCGGACATTCATCTGAAATAACCCAGGATTAGTTATTATTTTATTTCACAAAAATTTGAAACTACTGTTAGCAATAAAGACTAATTATTTTTAGCTCTAACATATGTAAATACTTATAAAATTTTCGTATCTCAATGTTCGTTCCCATACTCCTCCGAAACAGCTCGACCGATTTTTATGAAATTTTTATGCATATTCAGTAAGTCTGAGAATCGGCTACTATCTATCTATCTTTCAAACCCCTAAGTTATAAGGGGTGTCCACATCAAAATAAATAGTATTATTTTTAGATTTTTTTTAATGATAGGTACAGCATACAAAAATACATACAACAACTAATTTTTACCCCGCTACGATCAACTCCTATTTTTTATTATGGTAGATAGTTATTTTTATTGAACTAAAAAAGTTTCCTAGAAATAATATACATCGCAAAACAACGTTTGCCAGGTCAGCTAGTATGTATGTAATAATAGTTTAGGCAGACTTTTGTCTTTACGTCCGAGCACGTATGTATCGTCTAAACACCACCATGAAAAGATTTGAAGGGCGTATCCGTCTGTCAGCCCCATTTAGTTGCAACAGCTGTAAATTGGAAACGGAAAGTTGGCAATGTTTAGTAGGACATCCTATCTGCGGCCTTTAATCGGTTTGAGAATGCTTTACGTCACTGTATGGAGTCCAAAGTGACATTGAATTTCGAGACAGGATATGCGTTATCAATATGCTATACGTATAAATAATACTTATATACAAAAAACAAGTAGCTACATCACTTGATCTTGGCCTGAAATGTCTATATTTGTTTCCTTTATCATTTGAAAAGTAGGTAATCGGCCTTCTGCGCCTGTTGCTAACTATTAGGGTCATGCTTGGTTTTCTCACAATATTTTCCTTCACCAAAGCAAGCAAATATTGCGCATATAAATTTTATTTGTGCACAGCCGGGAATCAAACAATCTCTTGGTTGTGAGACGCGCGCTTACTCTTTAGTACCTACTCACTAGCAATAGCGGTAAGAGACTACGAGTGTTGTAGATATTGCTAACTATGGTTCAAGTATAGTATTTTATTCTTTCTAATAAATAGTAGAAATAGAAGAGTTAACCTGCTCAATTATTATTCAGAGAGTATTAATAATAGGTGATTGAATGCGGTTAATGATTAATGTTAATTAACGCTTGACTGAGTAATAACATTCCAATCGATTGCATATAATACATATATTTAATTACTCTATTTCCACAAAAATCGGTCAAATTTGAGTCAATTGTTTTACCTTATACTCATTAAATTATTGCTGATGCTTTTAAGTCTAGAATTATTTATAGTAAATGATTTATTACTACAATTATTTTTATATTTATAGACGAAGAGATTTTTTTAAATATACAGCTATTCAGTAGACATTTTCAAACAAAAGGTCCGTTATCGGTAAGGTCAGTAGTATACGCAGAAACATAATTCAGAGAAAATCAATTGGAAAACGTGTTCGTGTGTGCTTGTGCAAGGTTTGCTTGCCATTGTTATCGCATGTAAATATTCCGAGAGCATGGTAACAGTACATGTATTGAACCACTTTAGATAAAGTTTCTTAACAATCGCTGAATTTCATTTAATGTTTTACTAAACCCTTTTAATATAGCATTTTTCATCAAAAATGAAACATTAAAAAAACGCATTTGCCCTTTTTAATATAAAATTAAATAAAGTGGCACTAAACACCTTATTAGGTCTGGTTTTATGATAATTTGTCAATCAAATAGGCAAGTAGGTGATCAGCCTCCTGAGATGACAAGCCGTCGACTTTTTTGGGTCTAAGGCATGTCCTCACTATGTTTTCCTTCTCCGTTCGAGCGAATGTTAAATGCGCACATAGAAAGAAAGTCCATTGGTGCACAGCTTGGGATCGAACCTACGACCACTAGGCCAACCAACACTGCTATTTAATAACAAACACATTTATTTTACAAATTTAAAATGTTACTATCATCTGTATTTGTTTAATGTTCTATTTGCCAAGTGTTATTATAAATGATAGGGCCTACAGTGCGAGGCCGACTCGGGACGAATAATTGTACACTGTGTCAGTTACATAGCGGTGAATGAGATTTCATTGAGAACGTAATCACAACACGACAATTCTATTAATAGACAATACGACACTAGGGCCGACACAGGGAACAAAAATAGTATTAATCCAATCTATATTTAAAAGTTGAGTTCTTGCCAAACGGATGCGATCTTCCGGAGTGGATTGTGTCATCGTTTACAATATTATTGTTTTTTACCAATGTTTCGATACCATAACATAGTGACATATGTACTTATATGTTATATATACATAGTAGTAAACATTTAATTTATGGTCCTGAAATATTTAGTGCTCGAACACAGTCCCATGTTTGTTTATATGAATGGGGGGAGGGGGGTTGAACGTTAGGGGACGAAATAAGACTTAAATATTTACGAAGAGGAAATCGCGGATAATCCGAACAGTTATTAGATTACAACTTGACCGTTTGTCTAGATACTTTAGTACTATTAAAAATTAAGTACGAAACTTCTTAACAATCACGATTTAAATAGCGAAACTCTTCGAGACTTGAACAATAATAATTAATCAAATTGTACATCTGTTAATAACTTTTACTTATTCGCGTAAATTCGAGAACGTCTCTAACAACTCGGTCAAATATGAATAGAGAAATTTCATTCATCACGAGTCAAAAGAAACATTTTCATTCATTCTCACTCAATTAGTACTTAGCAAACAACCGAGCCCGAAGAAACGATACAATATCTTATCATGTATTTGGTAACTGTTTGCCTATTTCCAGTCGCGTAATCGTTCACCTTGGTAGAAGAGTGTCTCCATTACAAAATAAAATTATCACTTATCAATGGACTGTAATTGTAAAAACTATTTTAAAAGAGTAAGTATGGAGCTTCTCCATATGAAACTACCTTTGGAAGGGGCAACTAGTCATTTTTTTAAATATTTTTAACTACAATCAAAACCGTTTACGACGATATCGTTTATAACAACATGCCGGTTACATTGACTAAATCAAAGGCCCCAGCTGAATTCTATGTCTAAGGTACGTCATCTGCTGTTACGATTATCGGTTTATACGACCAAATACGAGTAGTCACTTCGTTGTCGTTATAACAGATTTTGACTGTAGTAATGTTGTCTTTCAAAAGTGCCTTTTCAATAGGCCTAATTGAAATGAATGATTTGACTTTGCCTTTGACTAAAATGTATAATAAATACCTAGTATGAATCGTGTTACGAACTGAATTTCTCTTCAAACAGACAATCGCAAATAAATTAATGATAAATAGTAAACACAAGCGTTTCTAGCTACTCATGTGGTCGTAAATATAACAACAATATGATATTATCTGTGGGCTGGCAACAATGCATACGCGTCCATTCTTCATTATCATTTATCGAATGCATTTTGAGGTCGGCTCAACCTTGATTCCTCTCATTACACACAGCATAACACAGTACCCGCATCTACTTATAATTCAACGACATTCAATTGATATCTCTTCCAAATTAATCCACCCACGTCCTGATTAAATATAATTGTTGTACCTTGAATAGCACTTGAAATTCCTCGAAGCTCATAAAACAAACAAATACGAAATCATCCAAGTGTGATCTAAGTAATCCGCGGAGTTCTTAAACGAAATGTAAAAAATCTAATATAAATCAAAGACAAGAATCGCAGACAATACATAATGCACTGTTAATTATCATATTGAAAGGCGATACTAAGAAACTAGTTGCATCGTCAGATAAACTTGCACGCGATGAATCAGTGCTAGTGAGCCGGCAAGAACACAGGACGTGATAGCACTGTTAACAGATTTACGCAAATTGGAAGTTCTATAAAAAGCAGTGTCAGAAAAACACCTTTAACCTTAAAACAGGATGAGGAAAATTTGTGAAATTAATATTAATGAGCAATGCGTATAAATAATATTCCTAGTATTAAATAACTAAGACACGATCGACGTGTCAAGGGATTAACTGAAGGTCGCGATTTAAGTATTGCGGAATCTAATATAATAATCGTTTGAATTAATTTATATAGGTTGATGAGGACGCCAAGTTGTTCAGAATTATTTACTGGAGTCCAGTGTCTGTCATGTTTAAACCTATCTAAAAGACAGTGAGACTGAGGAAGGAAAAAGATGCAATGAAAATATCTGGGAAATTTTATTTCCACTTTCATGAGTCAGTGACGATGGACATAAATAACAAATTCAGAATAAACGAGCAGCAAACATCGCATGTTTGAGTGCATCTCAGCCTCAGCAAACATTAAAGATATGAGTATGACATCAGCGTGCTTGCTTTAGCGATAAAACCGCTAAATTTATACTGAAGCAAATAATCTTATATTTCATAAAGTTGCTACTTTCACTCTCGATACACTTAATATAACTATGTTGTAACGTTTGTTTTCTAAACGCAAATCATTACTATCAATATAAACTGTATAATGATAGAGAAAGATCTGTTTGGGCACATTATTCTAACTTTTGAAGTGAATGCAGACTGTAAATTTGATGGCAGTAAGAATTGTTAAGGCGGAAACATACTACTAAAACGCGACGCGACGTGTCGTGTCGACACCCGATGTCCATCGTGCACATTACCAACACGCGACACCACGACACGCTTGCAAATTCAGAAGTCATTTAGCTGATTTATTTATTTTTTTATTACCCGCGCAATGTGCCAGCAAGTTTTTACCAATTTGAGGTTCAGATTCGAGGAATGTTTGCAGCGCAATGGTGCACACCTGGATGATTTTATTTTTAAGAAATAAATTTCCCAGGTGTCTATTTTAATTGAAATAAAAATGTATTTAGTTTTTTTATTATATTTTTTTCAAATTCGCAAATCTTTCTGGCCCACCCTGTATTTTTCTAATAAACTGAATTGATTAGCAGGTTATTTGTATTAAACTAACAACATCCTATCTCCCTGTTTTTGTCCTTGTATTGAGGTAATCTCATGTCTCAACTCAATTAATTGTTCGTTGTTCATTTCGCCAAATAAATCCAAAAATATCTAAGTATATAAATTGACATTCGTGTCAAAAACTCGAAAGCATTTACGCATGACGTCATAATCACAACATCCACAACACGCCGATCCAAATCGATTGGATGTTACCGCGTGTGATCACATGGCGTGTTGTCTATGTGCATCTGACCATATTAAATATATGGGATTGATAAGTACTGACATGCGTCGGATGGCGTGGTGTGGCGTCGCGTTTTGGTAGTATGTTTCCGCCTTTATTGTCACTTCTGTATATATTTTATCTAACTATCAATTCTATATAAATAAATAGAATGTAATTGAAAGGCAAAACCTATTTTAAAAATTAATCACGTAATAAACACAGGAAAACATATTTTTAAATTTGATAGTGTATGTTACTTTTATATTTAAAATATAATTTATATAACCTTGATTCAGTCGGGTAACAATTTAATATAAAAACTATTATATTATTATAAACGTTTCTCATTCCAATCATTCATTCAAGAACTATAATATATTTATTGGTATAAAAATTATTATCACCATGCGATACTAACAAGTTGGCGACCATGAAACTGTATGTCGATTTTCCACGGGTATTGTTAAGATGACAAACCATGACTCTAAACGGAGGAAGTGACTGATACAAGGCGAGAATAATTAAAGTTTCAACTGTATATTATGACTGTAATAAATATTAAAATATCTACGTACAAACAAAAAACACGAACGCGTATGGCAACAGAGATGATATATAAATTTAAATGATCAAAAACGTAGCCATTTAAATGGATTTCATAGGAATAAAGCTGTCCGTTAAAACGAATTCTAGCAATGCTAAGATATTTGCAAAATCTAAAAGCATGTCGCCCCCGTGAACCTAAATAAATAATAAAGCTATATATCTGCGTTTATTTATAACGAATGAATATTTAATTCAATGTAAGAGGAACAAAGGTAAAATACTCCATTTAAAGCATTTTATAAGGGGTAAGATTTCACACAAACTACCACGACAGGTGCCGTCTGAGCAGATGTTTGACAACACTTGGATTAGGGGTGATCCTATCCAAGTACAAACTTTATTATACTTTTGTTTTATAGAACACATTTCTAAATATCGCTGTACCAGCGTTGCTTCTTCATTTATTCGGCCTTTAACCTCAATATTCTATACATATAGTACTTATATAACATTTGATGTCACTTCAACTTATTCCCATGGCATCATCGTTCACGTTTGGCTAAGCATCATTGTTGTTCGATTCACTATTTACGTAACTTACATCATCTAAGCAAAAACTACTTATAGACGTAAAATCTACGGAAGAATAATATCTTTTGTATAATGTGCATAATTATGATTTATTCGAGCCTGTGATGACTAAAATGTCCTGAAGTATGGAAGATACTTATTGGAACGACTACAACATTGTGGGCATACAAGGGATGTTACCGCTAAAAACATGCGTGTTTGACAATAATATTAAAGAAATGCTGGTGGTGTCGGCGTGTGTGTAGCGATATGAAACGATGCTCTGTGATCATTGACCATAACGGCCGTCAAACCGAATTCAAGTTCAGCAATTAACTAAAATAATTGGATACGCTATCAGAAAATATGCATATTTGTTTAATAGTACGTTCAACTTTAAAACATACATTGGGGTTCAAAGATATTTTGAGCAGTATAGACAACAAATTGGTTTAACATATTTCAATGCAACGGATTTCTTAATAAGAATTTCAAGATAAAGCAATAAAAATATGAGAGACGGATAAGTTATAATAATCCCATGTATGACCGTGACTTATGATACAATGACAAACGTAAAGAGGAAAACCTGTTATGAGGTAATTATTTCCAAGAAGGCCCAAATCTTCTGTAAGACCTTATTTGACCAAGACCAAGCAACAGGAACTTAAATAATTCTCATAATAACTCTTTAATCAATAAATAGACGACAAAGAACCTTTTTTTTTGATGACAAAAACTCGATGTTTAATGTTAAAATTTTAAAGTGTGAATGTAAAAAAAATACTTGTCGAAACGAATTTTAATAGGCTGTACACAATAACCTTTGAACGTATGAGGAACATCCTTGAGTAATAAGAAATACATAATTATTTAAAATTTATCTCTGATTTTTTGCTGAAAGATTGTGTAGAGACAATTCCTGAAGGCCTTGTCAACGCTAGACATTGATTAAACATCAATAATTAATTTTTAAGGATAGAAAAATGGTACGTTCTGGGATTGAGCAGAACCTCGCCAAGAAGTTTTCGGTTCAGTGACTAAATATAACCAAAGAAATCGAGAGCGAGGGAACATTGGCGAAACAGGAAACTTGCCGTCCTTTTTTTCCATCGCTAAAGACAGGGACAGGGAATGAAGCGGTTAAAACCGTTTGCAATAAACAAAATAAAAGCACAACTTGGAGAAGTCTCAGAGGCCGTGTCGGTGATGTCATCGCAGCTTATTAATTGTGTCTACGTACGTTCATCACCTGACGACTGACTGTTGCTATGTTAAAATTAAATCGTGAATAGTAAAATTGATAACGCAAATGGCAGTTACACACGGCTATAGGAAAATTTTAACGCATTTTTGTATAGCTACAGATTTTATAATTCGAGGATTACAAACTATATTTAAAAAAAATTTACAATTAGGTATAGAAATTAAGAAATATTTAAAATTAGAGGTCAAAGTGCATTAAGCCCCATTAACATTGAAACTATTACATAATAAATTACCTGTTTGCCGCCTGCGACCATTTTGCCGGCTTTGGTACCACTTGTAAAACACCGCCACACTCACTGTAATACAGTGGAAAAAAGTCTAATATATTTATTACAAAGGGATGTTTTACGCGCGTCTACCGGACGCGGCGGTAGTATTCAAACTGAACGGACGGCTTTTGCGGGGATGCGCCGGCGTTTCGCCCCGAGGACGAAGGCTCTACACTTTGAAGTGAAAACGATTGAATATTCAGCAGCTATTTACATTAAACCACGTAATACTGTAGAGATTATAGCGAATGAAGTAACTCGTCAATGAAATGCGTTTTCAGAAGTCAAAGCAAGCAAACGCTTGGTTTTTTGTTGTAAAAATTTAATTGTGGTGTATTGTAGTGTAATTATATAGCATATTCTTAGTTCTCTTCGTAGCAAGCAACCGAGTAGATATATACGTGAAGTACACGACAATTTCATTGACGTCACTTTAAGGAAAATGAGAATTTTAAAATCTTTAATACGGCGGAGTTCGTCGCAGTGGTAAGTTTTTCAAAGGATTGCTCACTTTCAGTTTAAGTTCTATATGAACATTTCTAAATTTCTCAACACATTTCTAATGTTTAACAATGTAAAACAATATTAATAATTAATTATGTACAATTTTTTATCATTCTTGCACAGAACAAATTTAGAAGATCATACTGTATATCATATGTATAATCGATAATTTTATCTTTTCAAAATAATTAAATTAATGAATTACGGACTAAATCTACCAATAGATATTATTTATAGATCGATGCCGTAAAGTGTCTATCAAACAGTCTAGACTGCTTTTTGTCTAGGATCAATCAAGGACGGAGATCCTGCTAGAATCGTTAGCAAAAACAGCCAAGATCTAGAGATCTCTTTGGCATTTTGCATTTACTTATTTATTTAGGACCGATACTAGTTACATTGAGAGTCACGCTTGGGCATAAATAATAGAAACCCAACTACATTACCTAAAGTCCAGCAGAAAACAGAATTTTAATGTATGTACCAAAATGGTTAGTTTATTATTAAATAAAAGATTTTAATTTATATTATTAGAAAATAAATATATATATTTTTTATGATACTTGGCTATTAAAATGAAGATAATGATAAGAATTCGAGATATATAATGTATGCACAGTAAACAGCGCGAATTATGACTTGATGTATTTAATTTGATATACGGCCGACATTATTAGCGCTATGTCTCGACTGAATCCTATCCAAACCTGTGGAATTCAATAAAAAAAGTTTTCAAATATAAGAACGTTACTTTTCACATCGTTATAAATCACGCGTTTTTTTAAAAATGCCTGCGTTTGTACTTTTTTATGTTTGTTACGTAATAAGAAATCGAAAACAACGAATTGAATCGATCTAAATGTAATCATACTATACCAAAGCTTATCGCTCTTGAATGCATTTGAAATGACGAAAACAATACACGTATGTTTTTCTCAATTTGCCTAGTCAAGATAATGTTGAAAATTATCAGTTTGCCCAATTTCCTTTGCATAGGTTCGATAGGTAATCTTCAATGATATATCTAAAGCAATAGAGAACATAGATCGTGGGTGCAGTGTCCACTAAGTTGATAACGCGTGTCCTACTTTCGCGTTTCCTTCCTACGACACGTACTTACGCTATGAAAGTCATTTCACATACGCATATTACGACAAATTACTACTAATAGGCAGTAAAACAAATATAATTGTACCTGTTCTGTCTTATATATATTTTTATATTACATATACATAGACAGGTCTGAACAATTTATTATCAAATCAAACAATTTCTTCAATCTATAAAGAAATGTTAAAAAGGAAAGGGTAAAAGGAAACATACTTGCACATCAACAATTTTTTGTCGCAATACCACTCACTCTCAAACCTTCTAATGATAATAACAAGTTGGTTGTGATACGGGCAAGTTAACATTAAGAAATGAAATTTGTCTTTAATTAGCATCAATTTTAGTATGTTTCTGTGTAAGATGATAGATATGTTGAGTTTTAAATGACTTTATAATTAACATACAAATATGTAGGGAAGTACTAGCTATAAAAACATTTGAATAATGGTAATATATTGACAACATAAATTGGAATCTAAACCTACTATATTAACTTAAAAAAGGACTAGCATGTCAAGGATATACCGGGATTAAAGCAAGCACACACTTAGGACTAACCAAGTGGTCACTGTTTGAACCTATTGCTTTATTTAGATATTCAAGAATCTGAAAAACAAAAATATAAGTGAAATTTATAATAAGTTGTTATGTCTTGGTTGTGTCCAACAATAATAAATTTTATAAAAAAATAAATCACCAATGGTTGAAAGTCCAATTTTTATTTGTTAACAAATATTATCAAAATAATTATTTTCATATGTAATATATATTTAATTTTTATTAATAGATTTCTTATAGGAATAATTTTATCAGTGATAACAGTATCTGATATAATACATTTTGAATAACAAGTTTTATAGTAGCAGAGTATGTAGATTATACATCAATGAAGTAACAAAATATTATCTTACAAAGATTAGGAATTGAAGAAATTAGTATAATAATTACTCAAGCAACCGTAATAATGAATCATCCATCAAATTATATCCACTAATAATATAAATTATCATAAAGTATATGATATTTATATATTTCAACATAGGCTTATATAAAAATAAAGTATGTCTAGAAATTTTTAAATAAGTTATATTATGTTGATCTCAGAAATTCTATAGAGGTAGTGAAATCAGACATGTATAAAAACTTCCCTACTCAATATTTTTACATTGGTATTTTATAATGAACATTCATTCATTACAGTGATAATAAACAAACTTACCGATTTCGGCATCTTGACGTTTTAGGATTGTTATCTGAAAGAAAATACATTTATTAGAGATACATATGTAATTAATTAGGTATCGTTGGTATTAGGCCAGATCTCACGGTTCTTATTGTAGGCACTTTAAATTATCAACTAACTCTATAACTCTTACAATCCTACAAACAACATTTGTTTTAAAGAATTCTTATAAAGTATAAACGTCTGACTGTATTCTAAAGAAACGTAGGTGTAAGTCGTAAGGCGATGAAATACCGGCAGAGAAGCAGCAAGTTGAACATGGCCGTGTAAGTAAGAAATTTGTGCCAAACATTGGTTTTTAAGTTTTTATCGTTACTTACCCGTTAAAAAGGAAAAATATCACCTAATAATCCACATAAGTAGCACAACACACATGAAGAAAGCACACACCCAAAAGAGTCACAAAAATATCGCGATATGATGTGACAACTGCGTGACGTGGTATGCGGTGCTACCACTAAAAAAAACGGTGTACGCAAATTATGAAAATCCAATAGCAGAAAAAACTGGCAATAAATGTTTTGACAGATAAAAACCTAATAGACTATAGTTAGACATAGACTAAGTTTTATAGAAAAAAAACAGGTATTCTAAACGAAAACAAAAATAAGTTTGCATGATAATTTTCATACAAATTTAGTGAGAATATCAAATAGCTATAGTAAAATTTGTATAGAAAGTTTTCATATTTTTCGTCTTGATTTACACTAAATATAAATTATAATTATCAAGGTTTACTTAGTACTCACCATTGTCATAATGAGGTATTTATAAAATTTATAATTTTTATTAGTTTCTTAAATGAAATTTATTCGTTAACCTATTTTAGTAAGGGGACAGAGTAGTGAGTATACAAAACACACACAACCTGATAAGTCATCTATCAAATCTTAGAACAGTCATAAGTCATACCTCAAAAGCGAAAAGACAAAAGTACCTAAACTCTAAAGGTTCAAAATAAATTTCAATGTTTTGTTCTATTTACATCAAAAAAATAATTTTAATCATAAAATGTATGAATTTATAACCGTGATATTATGTAGTTAAATATATTATTATTTTTATAATTTACAAAGTGTGTTAAAATTAAAAGGAATAATGTCATCGCCTTTAAAAAGACTATGCCACTGGGGTCCAATTGCAGTATTGGGTATGTACCCTTTCCAACTGATATAATTATTTCATTCCTTGTCTCATCAAAAATAGATAATAAAATCTAAATATAATAACTATTTCTAAGTTCTACATTTCATATCAATTAATATATAATCGTCTTACAGGAATCATAAAGCTTATAACATGGGCAATGATACATTTAATAAGTATGTGGTGGCCACCACATGTATCACTAGCTGCTGCACTTCATTCAATCTTATTTATTACTTTATCGGCTCTTACACTGTATTACTTTCTACAGTCACTTCTTGAAGGTCCAGGCTTTGTGCCTAAGGGATGGAAACCAGTAAGTAGTTTTATGTTAAGTTTATTTTTTGAATGAAGAATGAAGGTATCATTTGCTTTTAAAATTTCTTATTAATTATCTAACCCACTATTTACTAACTCCACCATATTGAAATATTCCTACTTTACATGTGAAAAAAAGTCTTAAAATCATACCAAAAGCCCTAAAGAGCTATAAAAGTTTTTTGACACTGAAATATAAATAAATGCAACAAAACATATTTTTGAAATTTCTTTTATGATTAAGAAAAGTATAATGTCAAAATCTGTTATAACGACATCAACAATGTTGTTGTAAAAGGTTGTAATAATCTTTATTATGTCATACGGACTGTAATAATATCTTTTTGTCATTATCTAGACTCAAAAACTTATTACTACATGAAATCAGGATAATTTATTTCTTATGTTATTTTTTTTCTATGTGTATTATTCTTATTTATCCTAGATTTTATTTTAATTATTCAAATAATTTGTATGGCTTTTCAGAAAAAAGAAGAAGATGTAGAATATTTACAATATTGTACAGTGTGTGAAGGATTTAAGGCTCCAAGATCTCATCATTGTAAAAAATGTAAGTTAAAATATGTGTTATCTTTATTGTGTAATTGAGTTATTAGTAAATACTTCAATTCTAATCTATATAAAACTATTTACATTATATATTCAAACTATGTATTAAAACACATTAGTTAGCTTTAGGTTTGGGTTTTTGCATAATTACTGCATTAAAAACATATCTTTATGTTTATGCCGAGAAACTCTTTAAGTGTGTAAAACTGTTCTAGGTGGAAGATGTGTTAAGAAAATGGATCATCACTGCCCTTGGATCAACTGCTGTGTTGGTCACGCAAATCACGCCTATTTCTCTACATTCCTTATGTTTGCTGTGTTAGGATGTTTTCATGCATCAATTGTAAGTTGCAATTCTTACAAAAAACTTAAAATAAAGTCAGTTAACTTAACTGTTAAAATAAAGTTTTATTGAATTAGGAAAATAGTAATAAATTCTGTACACGCAGAATCATGATAATTTACTTATTATCATATTTTTCCCAATTTAATATCTTCTAATCTGCTAATATTTTATGTTAAATGTGTGATACATTAACAAAAAAATTGAGCCAATTTAAAAGATAAATAAAATGGTCAATTATTGCATTAATTGCAAAGTATATATAATTTATTACCACTTCATTGCATATCTTAAGGTAGCAAGAAGCACATTTCATTTTAAAATATCTAATAATCTATCTTTTCCTATCAATTTAATATTGTTGTAAATATTTATTCTATCCATTTCATATAAAAATTCCAGGTGCTAATAACATGTTTGCATCATGCAATCAACCGTGTGTGGTACCTATACAATGGGACTGGCCAAGAGCCGATGATCTACCTCACGCTCACCACACTACTTCTGACGTTGCTGGCTACCGGCATGGCAGTAGGGGTAGTTCTTGCAGTTGGAGCCTTGCTTTACTTTCAGGTATACAATAAGCCACTTGCTAGTACTCTTATCTAAGCAGTTCAGATATAATTAAATTAATTATTGTTCAAACTCTCATAACTCTAGCCCTTTTAATTGATTCTTGCCACTATAAGGTGAAATTTTTTATTTGTTCATAATTACAGATTCGTGGTATCCTTAGCAATCGGACTACTATAGAAGAATGGATAGTAGAAAAGGCTGTCGGCAGACGAGAGGAGCAGGGTCTCCATCCCTTTGTGTATCCATATGACTTAGGATGGAAGGCTAATTGGCCCCAGGTCTGGGCTGGAAGTCTCTACGATGGACTCAGCTGGCCCGTCCTGGACGGTTGCGGGCAATACGATCTCACTGTGAGTATTTTTTCATAATTAACATTAAATGGTAATTTTTTACATGGTTTATATGACAGAACTCTTATACATGCAAACGAAATCTGAGTGATCTCAGGATTCATTCCTTATTTTATTGTAAAGATATTAAAAGGGGAATCATGCAAATTCAATTTACTTTACTCCCTACTCTTACAATCACACTTGCACACACTCTTACACACACAATTAAAACTGTTGATTTTAAGCTATTGCATATCTTTTATCGCGGTTTTTGAGCGCGGCAACCAAATCAAGAAATTCCGTGACGACAATAAACCTAACACACGATGACGTAATATAGTTGCGGCTTATACGCGTTAGAGCGGGACAGAACGCATACTGCGTATTCACATCTCTCAAATAAAAAAGTAATAATTATAATTGCATAAGTTGATAAAAAATGCTATGCAATAGCTTTACCGCGACAGTCCCCGGGTGCCACACGTTTTTTTTTTCATTTAAAATAGTCTTAGAACATGAATTTGTTAATTAATAGTGGATGTGATTTCCAGATGGAACAAAAAGCTCAGAAGATAGAGAAGCAGCAGCGATCTCGTTTGTTTTCGGCAGTTTCGGAGTACTCCGGCCGCTGGATTCCTATTTTGTCTTGGCCTCGTGCGGCTCTATCCGCCCCTTGCACTGATGAGCCGCGGCTGGCCCTCGGCGTCGGTGACGTCATAAGGGCCACTCGCCAAAGAAGGTACTTTTTGTCCCACAGACTTGTGTATATACTTATAATATTTGAGCAAATTTTGCTTTCGAGGAAATAGCTCTTTTTGATATTGTAATAATTACAGCCTATTTCACTCAAATTATGTAGAATACTAAATGATAAAAAAAAATGGTGCGTGTACTTATGTACGCGCGTAAGAAGTTATACTTCTTTGGCTTTCTTTATTTTTTTTTAAATATTAAATAATTAATAATAAATATTTAGCGTTAATAATTTAACAATATTTAATATTTAGTATATTATTCAATTATTAATTAATATAAATAATAATTATTATTTGTTATTTTATTATATTATTAATTCAATTTAATAACTAGGTATGTTTCATAACCTTTTAACTAAGTAACAATAGGTCTTTGTGAAAAAGCATTGCTAAATTTCTTTGAAAAAATAATTAAAACTCTTTTATTTGTTTAAAATATACTACAAATGTCATTATGGTCATTCAAAATTCTTGGCATAGCTGCTAACGTCACGCATATTGTATTTCTTTTTACTTGTAGATTGTCTTATTCCCATCTCGCTCGCGCACGCTCGGCGCCCATACTGATAATTTTGTGTCACGGTGCGCGCGCATCGTAAAATTTCACTCTCATAAATTTTTCATAGTTCTCATAAACGCGCCTAAAGAAGTATAACTTCAAAAAGGTTTTAAATCAGACCAGTAGGTTTTGAGTTACAAACATGCAAAAATACAAATTATTTTCCTTTACGAGGAAGTGCTGCCAGTTGCCAGTGCTGTTAATTTAATTTTCTATTTGTTAATTTTTAATTATTTTTATTATGACTACGTAGGTATCGTAATCCTAAATCCTGTACATTTTTCCTTTATATATATTATTAGTATATATAAAATACATAACTAGTACTGATTACATTTGAATATTTATCCTACAGACAGTGGCTGTTCGGTGAGAAGCAAGTGCAGATGGGAGAGGCCCGAGCTCCTCGCGGCTGGTTCCCGAGGGAGGCTGTCGTGCCCGCTGATGAGGTGAAGGTCAAACCTGATTAGCGGAATCACACATTCGTATGAGCGTTACCATAGATTACTAAGTAATTTAAATTGCGACTCTATTGCTTTGTGATAAGGTGTATTTTACAATACAAGTTGGTATCAGTCTTTCAAGGTTAGTACTAGGGACAAGATGTGTTTTTGTTGCAATCTATTATTTTGAAATATGATAAAAATAGCTATTTCTTTTTAAAACTGCGATGGATAAGTAGTGAATACAACAAAGGTTCTAGTACAACATTGGACCTCAATCTTAAATATGTGTTCCGTTCTGAAAATTTTCCTATTTTCAAATATGTCGATTTAAGTACTTAGTAGAGAGAATCCGAAAGAATTAACCGCTTAGTTTTAGTAACACGCTCTTCAAATAAGTGCAGAATATTCCTAAGCTGTCTTATCTACGATTAAGTTGTTCCTAAAGAGTTGTTTTAATGGCTACTGTCTTACAATCAAGTGTACACTCGTCATAAGTTAAGTTAAAAAATATGTATGCATTTGTACTATACCGAATTTATGTATTTTTTTTTATACAGGGTATCTCTTTGACTTATTAAAAAAGCTAATTTTAGCGCCTTTTTCAAAATCTTTTACGTCTAGCAATGATAATGCTCATTTTCATAAAAAAACGTGTGGCAAATCTATTGCATAGCATTTTTATCAACTTTTGCAATTATATATTTTTTTAATTTTATTTATGCAGTATTTTTTTTCTTTGATATTAATTGAATCTACCACTATACCAGACTCAGACTAACACGCCTATATAGTCTGTCTCACTCTAACGCGTACCTGCTGCACCGGTCGCGTACTCTACGTCACCGATCTCGGCAGAGAGATAAGAATACGCAGTATGCGTTCTGTCCCGCTCTAAAGCGTATTGGGCGCACCTATATTACGTCATCGTGTGTTAGGTTTATTTTCGTTACGGAAATTCTTGATTCAGTCGCCGCGCTCAAAGCCCGCGATAAAATCTATGCAATAGCTTAAAAATAAATGAGCGTAGCTAAAATAAATTCAAAGGCGCGGTAAAGAAATTAATTGGAGTCAAGTATTCGTCTTTTAGTCAATTATAAGTCACATCTTATCCGCTTGCCAGTACTCCGCTTTATATAGTAGCTATCATGGACTACTAAACAATAAGGTTTTATTTTAAGGCTCTCTTTTATCGTTCCTCTACCGAAATCTGCGCAATCGCAAACCGAGAAGTAGTGTGTGATTGAACAAGAGACGAATGCTTAACTCAAAATGGATTTCGAATGTGTCAAGAAGATAGCAGGAAGGTTTTATTTTAAGGTGCTCTATTTTTTTGTGTCGTAATAATAAAATACTGTATGGCACTTGTTACGTTTTAAAGAATTTACATATATACACAATATATCAAATTAATATGGATCTATTTTTGCTTACTTTTTTTATATTCTATTTATAGTTATCGTGGCAAATTATCTTAAATAAGTTATTTCGTGTATTTTTTATAATTTTTTACACAAAAAGCATTTTATGAAGACTTAATTTATCACAATTTGTTCTTTTTTATAAAAACTGTTCTTCGTCTGTTTCACATTGCGTTGACCCTGTGATAGAAAGAGACGGCATTATATTGTAATTAGTGTAAGTTTTGCCTTTGGTTAATGCGAATGAACAGATTTTTTTAACAGTCGCGAAGTTCATATATTATTTGCTTCGATCGATGTTACGTGAGTTCGCCACTAATCGTGGTCAATAAGAGAAGTACTTCATGAGAGAAGTGAAATCGTGGATTAATATTGAACTTTAAAAAACTCCTTAATAAGTGAATGTATGTATTTTAATTAAGTTGAACAAAAACAGGAATTGTATATGAATTTTTCGATTTGACTATTTCCATGTTTGTAAAGTTTTACAGTTTTTTGTTAATGTTTACAATGTAATCACAAAATGTTATAAATGTATTTTACCGTTGTATGTTCCGTTATGTGTGATCGAGTAAATAAAGAATATAACTTGGAGTTTTTGTTTTTGTCGTAGAATATATAATATAATAGAACAGTGATAGAATTGCAATCACTTGCTCTAATCACAGCTTGTGCAATCACTTTTAGAGGGTAACTTGTTTGGAAACCAGGTAAACTTCAGATTCGAGACCTAGGCCTTCTAGAAATTCAATCTTAAATCTAGAGCCGTCAAACCATTGTTTCTGTATGCGCACAAGACGAGATTGTGACTTGAAATGCGTTTTAGAATATGGACCTTAGTATGATTTCCGTAAGTCATTTGTGACTCACCCTTAGATTTAAAAATCTACATATGTTCATTAAGATATGTTCAATTAACTGCCGTCATACAGACTATGTGAACGAGCCAATTGTTATGTCAAATATTGGTGACCAAAGTGAGTAAGAAAATTGAAACAAAGTCAAAAGTGTAAAATCTTTATTGTGCATTAAAATAAATTAATATAATCGTAATTAATGCGTAATCTAATAAGTTTATTCCAAAAAATATAAAAAGCTTTATCTATTATATTATCACGAATTCTATTAATAAATGCAAATCAAATGTTACAGATTCACAAACTTTATATTTCAAGGAAATTATATTTCAAAAGTTTGTACTGTTAATAAGCATTCGTATTAACTCAGTTGCTTAAGACTAATTTGTTACTTTAGTAAAAGATCGTAAAGTCTACCATTATAGAAGAGTCTACTAAGGAGGCGTCACCATTGGAAGTAGTATCGAACGCTATTTGTGATCACAATACGCTATTTTTGCTGATATGAGTTAAGTTTGTTCCCATTAGGTATTTAATAATGCTATTCTGGTGGTTCTTTCATAGTCATTAGAAATATTTAATCTGTTGTGACCACAAAACGTCTTTAGATCTAGTACTCGTTGTCCTCGTCCAATTCCCCTTCAGTGGAGTCCACTCCGACTTCTTCGTAATCCTTCTCGAGAGCTGCAAGATCCTCTCGAGCTTCAGAGAACTCCCCTTCCTCCATACCTTCACCGACGTACCAGTGAACGAACGCGCGCTTAGCGTACATCAAGTCGAATTTGTGGTCCAATCTGGAATTTAAAAAAATGAGTATTTTGTGTATTAAGCCAAATTAATATTTTAAAATATGAAACTAGCGTTGGTTACTGTTCCGTACTGGGCACCTTTTTTAAATCATCTGTTTTGTGTATATTATTATCTTTATGCATCTGTGTTCTTAAAGTTTAACGAAGTATTGTTTGGCGCCAATAAGCAATGCCACAGAAAATCCCACGAAATCTAGTTTTTAATCCGCCCAAAAATTTTTACTTATCTATTTCTTATATGTTTTAGTAACAATTATGCTTATTTTTCTTTTTTTATTTACTATACTGACTTCTTTATTCACACTGTTAGTTTTTACTTTTTACTATTATTATTAATATTATTACATTCTTTTTATTTTTTTTGCGTCTGAGGCGCAAGCTAGATGTTGCGGTCTCAGGCAGAATGACCAGCGCTGTGGAACACGTCTGCACCACAGCATAATGCTGAGCCAGGTCCAGTTACACACACCACACACCCACATTACACACTTAAAATGTACCTTATTCCTTTTTTTCTTTCCATATTTTTTTGTTATTTTTATTTTTTTGATTATTATTTTTAATATCTGTCTGTTAAAATTAAAGACACACAGCTAGTTCCGATTCCTATTTTAAACTACTTTCCAGCTACGTATTTCGAGAAGTCTACCTAGCCCAGGCCTCGGCTATGGCTGTAGTGTTGGACAGCATGCAAACAGCGCGCTGAACTTTAGCCAAATCACCACCTGGAACCACTGTTGGCGGCTGGTAGTTGATTCCCACCTGTCAAAATATACAATAGTATTAGATAAAATGCTAATTTACAGTCGGTCAATGGCCTTTACAGAAGATGTTTTACCTTGAAACCAGTAGGACACCAGTCAACGAACTGTATCGACCGCTTAGTCTTGATGGTAGCAATGGCTGCGTTTACATCTTTCGGTACCACGTCTCCTCTGAAAACATAATATTTGTACATTGTGTAGTACGAGTACATGTATACTATTAAGTTTATTTTTTAGTTAGTTGGCGAAAATAGAGTAATTGTTAGAAATTACTGCGTCTCGATTATCCTTATAAAATATATCTGAATAGAAAAATAAATAATGAATTATTACCTGTATAACATGCAACACGCCATGTATTTACCGTGACGAGGGTCGCATTTTACCATCTGAAAAAAAAATTAATATAATAATATTGTCTTACTGATGAAATCCGTATACTTCTTGCTTTGTGTTTTTGATTTAATATATTTAAATCATAAGGTAATGAATAAGTCAAAGAAAATCCCGTATATGAGATTAATAGAATTCGTAAAAGGGGTAAATGAGTTGGATACGCGCCAAACGATATCAATATTACATAAAGATCTGCCTGCAGTGCGTCCATTTGAAAATTTTACCATAATTTAGAATTACTACATCAATTTGAAAAGGAATAACTATTAAGAGCGCGCCTTAACGTGAGCTGAAAGTAGTTTAAATGACATATAAAGGCGGCCACTGACGATACGTCCATTAATCCGAATGGAGTAGCCGTCGTCTAAAATCGTCCCATGAATGGTAAAAAAATATTCCATTTGGATGGACGTCAGCCAGCTCTGGATTTCCAAACGGATTGAAATCCATGCGTCCAGGCCAAATGGACGTCATCCGTGGCCGTCCGTCAATGTCAGAAACGTGCGCCACGCCATATGGAAGCAGTCCGATTTGTCCGTGAATGGGCGAAACGGCGTCCATTTTTTTTAGATTATTGTTTCAGTTTATGTTTTGATGTCGATGGTGGTGCATGTGCTGTGTATTTGTCAATAGTTATAATTTTTTTTTATTATGTCTTTGTCCGCGCGTATTTCTATTTTTAAATAAATATATTTATATTATTAAATAAATAAAAGTATTTCTTTGTTTTAACCAATCCTTCATCCACCTTCTCTTAGGTTTTTTTTGTCTTTTTAATAAAATACACACAACTGCTGCCACCAGTAAAGTATTGTTATCCATAGTATTATTTATTTCCTTTCCGTACGATTGCAAAGTTCGAAGTGACGCCATGCATCCAAATGGAAGTATTGTGAATGGTACCGTATCTCGATAAATTTCCATTTGGAGTGCATCCAAAAGGAAGTCTACTAAATGGACGTATCGTCAGTGGCCGCTTTTATATATACCTGATTTGCCGGTTCAAAGCAAGCGTTGGTAATCTCGGAAACAGTCAGTTGTTCGTGGTAAGCCTTCTCAGCGGAGATGACTGGTGCGTAAGTGGCGAGTGGGAAATGTATACGCGGATATGGCACCAAGTTTGTTTGGAACTCTGTTAGGTCGACGTTGAGAGCTCCGTCGAAACGGAGCGATGCAGTTATTGAAGATACGATCTGCCGGAAGAAGTAAATTTTAGCTAGTTTTAAAATTAATAAGTTAAGTAAGTAGAAAGGTAAGTTTAAAATCGAGACTTTTTTTATGTAATATGAGGCAAAGGGGCAAGAGGCTCACCTGATGTTTATGACCATGGACACTCACATTGCCAGAAGGCTCGCAAGTGCCTTTTAAGAATCGATACGTTCTTTCTTAAAGGACCCTAAGTCGAATTGGGTTGGAAATAGGTACTTCAGTGGGCACATAGTGGTGGCTAAAACTGTGTTAAGAACGAAAGTCGAGGTGATACGAATGGTATTTTGTATTCTTAGCGGTAAGCATTGCTCCTGTATGTCAAAAACGTATTGGATTTCGTAGCTAAGTCTCGACTCTGAATCGTACCCTATTAATAAAGAATAAAATACTATTTTGAATCTGTTTATGCAGTTTTATATTCAGCTCCAAATATTACTCTAAAACGTATCGTACATGTTCTTCAGGACATAAAATGTTAGAGTTTCGTCAGATGTTTCATTAAAATTAAAGAATTCGGTTTTTTTTTCGGAACCTATCAAATAGTATATAGTCTACCTGTCCAATAAGTCTGTTGAGGTTGGTATACGTTGGTCTTTCAATGTCCAGGTTCCTCCTGCAGATGTCGTAGATGGCTTCGTTGTCGACCATGAAGGCACAGTCAGAGTGTTCTAAAGTTGTATGGGTCGTCAAGATTGAGTTGTAGGGCTCCACTACCGCCGTAGATACCTTAAGAAAACAAAATTCAATGAAAAACTCCGGCCTCTGTATCTCTTAAACAGTTTGCATAAAATAGTTTTTAGATTTTAATAGTAACAGTATCAATATTCATGTTCGCACAGATATGTACATTGTTTCTTCTAAGCGTTACCTGTGGTGCTGGGTAGATGGAAAACTCAAGCTTTGACTTCTTGCCGTAGTCCACAGAAAGACGCTCCATCAGTAATGAGGTGAATCCTGAGCCAGTGCCACCTCCAAACGAGTGGAACACCAGGAATCCCTGTAGTTAAATTAGGTTTTAATTGTGCATACAATGAACGGCCTTCAAACTGAATAAGCGTTGAACGCGTTCGATTGCGTACAAACTTTTATATGTGCACAATTAACTGAGAAAATCGGTAGTCAACTCAAAAATCAATTACATATATGTATATATCACAAAAGGCTTATTACCTACACTCTAAATTTCTTATTTGTTTTGAGAATTTGCTCAATAAAACACGTGTTTAAATCAAGCCCTTATAATATGGCATATAATACCTGCAGTCCAGTACATTGGTCAGCGAGCTTTCTTAACCTATCAAGGACGACATCGACGATCTCCTTGCCGATTGTGTAGTGCCCTCTTGCGTAGTTGTTTGCCGCATCTTCTTTGCCAGTGATAAGCTGTTCTGGATGAAACAACTGACGGTAGGTACCCGTGCGGACTTCGTCTGTAAAGAGGATATCAGTAAAGTTTCTATCGTTGTTTCATTATCACAGAAATTATAACAAAAAATAAATCGATTGCGGATCTTGAATGTGTGTCTAAGTTTAAATAAACGTTCGGGGTCGAATCGTATTGATATTTTATTTTAAAAATTGTTTCAATGAAACGTGATTTTATTCATTGCCGACAGACCTTACATGAAAATATTTCTTTTAATCCTAAAGTTCAAAGGATTTGCAAGTGTCTAACATGTGGTTAGTACCAGCAAAACGCAGTGATTTAATTAGCGAAGCTCAAGTGGTCGTTAAGTGAAGTGGAATGTTCAGGGTTTAATTGGAGCTCTCCGGCTTATATTCTATGTCTCTGAAAGCTCACTTGTCGACCAATTAGTATGAATATAATCAAAGAGTTCGAGTTCTCTATTTACGAAATCTATTTAGCTTCAATTAAAATTGATTATATCATTATATGTTCTACTATTTATTGCATAACTCCAAGGGTAAGATGGAGCGCGAAAAAATAATCGATTTTGACACACATGTGTTGAGTCTCTAATAAGCTTACCCTAAAATATACGAAATGTATACTTTCGTGAAAATATTATTAAATAGGTTGTGAGCGTATTGTGCATTCATAAAGCTGCACTGCGGCGTCGTCTGTGTTTGCATTCACCCCTTTAGGCATCATGGGGGCTGTTAAATTTTGTTCGTTTTTCCTTCAATCCCTCGAGACGGGACATAATTTTTCTCGCCACTTATGTTTCGAGAAAAGGACCCTCAGCATTTTTAACGAGACTAGTTTTTTTAATTATCGATCGAAATATTGCTAATATTTTTTGCAATATTACGTTTAAAAGTGATATTATTCATGATAATGTAATTATATAATAAATTAAAACAATTGTTATTTGTAGGTATTTTTGTGTAGGTATGTAACTCAGGTAGGTAACTCCTAAATATTATATTGTCTACTTATTTTACCTGTCAATAGTACTAATATAAAAATTCTTTTTGTTTCTGTGCAACTAAGGATTCATCAAATACTAACTTTATTTTTTATTTGACGTTGTTCTTTTTATATTATAGTGATATATCTAAAAATTATTAATTTAAAATGTCTATTCCGGGTTATATTATATTCTATTTTCTGGTAATGTTTTTATAATGGCTTTCCTTTTTATATAGTGTTGATAGTTTCGACTTTGTCTTAAAATTAAATAAATTTATAACGCCACAAGAAGTACCTAAATAAGGAAAAAAATACGGCGAATTTGAACCCGACACACATGAACATGAGCCATGTTGTATTTCTCGGGGAATCTTACGTATCAGTTATTCGATATCCTATATGTATTGTAATAAAAGTACTTTTCAATGTTCTGTAAGGGAAACGATCTAAGTAAAATGTTAAATGTACATCATAAATTAAGTTTACCTTGAGTTGGTAGTGAAATGTTGTAGAAATTATACTACCTTGTTAATGAATGTTTGCTATTTATTTTTATTTTATTGAGTGGGATTTACTGTGCCTACATGACTAATACATTTAGTATTTATGTTTTAATAAAGATCAGTATTGTACACTCATATTAAATTGACGTGTCCTGAATAGCCTCTTTTCATTACAATATTCAGTACCCTATAAGGACATACCAATAAGGTACAATATTTCGAAGAGAACAATTTCAACGTGACCCATTTCACTAAAGCCTTAATTCATTGTTAAATAGGTCTTGCATTGAGGTTAGCTTCTGCAGAAATGTTGATGAACAATGGAGTATTGTATCCATTATGAAAATATACTGTTTTAAAGAATATTTTTTTTAATAGTTTTTTTACAAGTACACATAAGACGATGGAGCGATTTAATGAAAAGTACATTAAAATTTGCAACTTTAATTTAATTTTAAAGATTGATTTTGAAAGAATTTTGGTGTTACATTTTTTTTTATACAAAACAGGAAGCAAACGGGCAGGAGGCTCACCTGATGTTAAGTGATACACTCCAGAAGGCTCTCTAGTCCATTGCTAGTTCTTTATCAATCGGTACGCCCTTTTCTTGAAGGACCCTAAGTCGAATTGGTTAGGAAATACTTAAGTGGGCAGCTGGTTCCACATAGTAGTGATATTTAATAACAATCTTCCAATAGGCAGTCATATTAAAAGCTCTATACGTGTTGATCTTTCTTAAAAAAAGCGCAAAGTCAGCAACGTGTGACGCCAATACAACAACGAACGAAGCGTGGCGTGTTAGATTTCCTGCGCTATGCAAATCGCTTGATATACGATATACAGATAATGGAGTTATTGAGAAAGCCAGATTCTTAAGATCTCACGATATTATTTGTTTAACGTTTCTCTATCGGTGAAAACGGCATACCTTAGAACCAAGGAAAGTAGTCGACGGTGTGTCAGACACAGAGGGCTGACCACACATGCCTATTAGAAACATAAATGATCGCGAAACAAATACAGAAATTTGAAACCCAGGCCTAAAAGATTTTAGAACACTTGGTTTAAAGTATTTTCATTCTCTATCTAGAACTATTTTTCAAAAGGCTCTGGTATGGATCACTTTTTCAGCTTAAAAAATTGTATCAGTAATCCTTCTGCTTATGTAAGTTAAAATTAAGTTTTTAGTTCAAATAACATTGATTGAGTTTCTATGTGATAGAATCTAGGAAGGGAAGATTCCAGCAATTCTTTTATCTTAGCTTTGCTCCCGAACTTCATACATGTTAAAATGAAGACAATCTAACACTTACGTTTTTATTTTAGAAAAAGGATATACACGTGTTAAATGAGAACTTAAAACGGCGCAGCGCTATCCAGATCCATGCAACTTCTTCATCGAGAAGCCCGCAATATTGCAGCACACAACTCCCAAGGGGACTCTTTATATCGAAGAAGTCGCATAGGTCTTCAATCTAAAGAACAAACCCTACGGCACTTCTGTAAAAGCTGTTTGACTTCGGTTCTGTACAGAAGATGTCGCAAACTTAAAATCGTATACTTCGAAAATCAAAATTTATAATCGCTATTAAAATTACGTGGTACGCTTGCCTTAACACCAGCCTCAACCATTATACGTAATAACACCAATAAGAGTTTACATTGGAACGATTTCAATTTGTGATGTCAATTTAGGTAAGTACAGTGAATATAGATAAACGTAATGACACGTTATATTCGGCTCTTGAGTGGGTTCGATGCCCGACGTTTAAGCTCTAGTGCACAACATATTAAATTAGGGTTTGTTTTGAACAGATTTTGGTACGGGATAAAAAAACTATGACCTAACTTGAGATATTGCTCGCGTATATTAAAATCTTACTAAGTTCGAAAAGTAAGTTACAGAATTGCAAGGCAGGATAACATAAGTGCAATACGGTCTGATCAAAGCGTGACGAATTTGAATGAAATTTAACACAGAAATTGGTTTTAATGTGAAATAGCATATGTGCTATGAGTATTATATTGTACGATTATATGATATAAGTTTGTGATGATATGACGACGTGGGCAACACTTATTGTGTATAAGTGTTTTTGTAAAAAATGTAACATAACTGTACATTGTACAACACGAGTTTTTATATAAAGAATAATTTCTTAAAAAAACTACACAAGATACTACGATACAAAGATCAAGTCATTTACTTAATTATTACAGTTCACCAAATCATACATAATGCTATATCTACAGTATTACAAGTTATATTTCCTAAAATATATGACAATTATGATAAACCTATCTCCAACATCAACATCTTCAACAACATCATCTCATCACATTTTACTTAGCAATTTTCGTGTATTACAATTGAGAAACCACGTGGTGATGATGTGGACTCGGCTTAGAAAGGCAATTTACGGGCAGTTTTTATTCATCCAAATGCCATTACCAGCGTAGCTAATGCTTTGTAATATGCGTCTAGGCTTTTTTGTGAATTCCGTTTTTCTAGCGTCTAGGCTGACGTATTCACGAATATTAATGTTCTACCCAATCAATTGATTATTTGATTTTGACAAAAGGTAGTTCACGCTAAATCTCGCTAGGAGAATTCCTAGGGCCTAATTATGTTCAGTTTTCAACTTTTATACGATAGATCAAACAATTTCATTAAATCTCTTTAGTGTATGTATTGGTGTATAAGCCTCTAGGTTTCTGTCTGACGTATTATGACCCGGCGAACTTTGTATCGCCTAACAGTCAATGATTTTACGAATACGGGTCTTTTGGATGTACCGCGCGTACACTCCAACGACACAAGCGCCAGTAACGCGAGCAATTCATATATAATAAATAGAATTTAAGTTAATAAAGAAAATCTTAAATCGGAAGTGTAATATTTTTATTGAAATATAATATAATAATAATATATGTTGTGGTGAACTTTCATAAATAAATATGCAAAAAATTGGTCAATGATCATCTAAGTTTCAATAAATGTTTTGTTAATGGCCAAGAACAATTCTTAATGCATTTTCTTTTATAACTTTAAAAAACGTAAAAATTCTTTTTGATGAAATTTACGGATGAACGGCTCTTTACATTGTAGCTTTTATTTTAATTTACCACGTAATTTGGCTTCGGTATACAGCTTAGCAGGTAATTACAATTAAAATTCTTGGCACGCCGTTAAAAATAGAGAATTTTAGATACTGCTCTTACCGACTACAGTGGGCTCCAAATCGACGAACACAGCTCTAGGGACGTGTTTGCCCGCTCCGGTTTCGCTGAAGAAAGTGTTGAAGGAGTCATCTCCACCTCCCAGGGTCTTGTCAGTTGGCATCTGGCCATCAGGCTGGATGCCATGCTCCAAACAGTAGAGTTCCCAGCAGGCGTTTCCGATTTGGACACCGGCTTGGCCAATGTGGACTGAGATACATTCCCTCTGTAACCAAATGATGAAAAGTGAATAAGATTTTTTGTTCATGGCAGATACAATAATTGGGAAAAAGTATTATACTACATACTATTATATGTTTTTACTTCATGAATTTTTAGACCATAACGTCACAATAGGAAATCACTTCGACGTCCGTCGTTCCACAACTGAGCGTGTTTTAAGACAGTTTTCACCACCAGCTGCCTACTGAAATATTTCCAAACCAATTCTACATAGGGTCGTTCAAGAAAACAAAAAAAATACCGGCAACGCACTGCCTGTTCCCCCCTGTTCTATAAAAAGAAATAAATACTTAGACATCTTTTTGTGTTCGTTTTATTTGTAAAAGGCAGCAAACAATGCCAACTTTAGGTGCGAAATAAAAAATCTTTAATACGCGTTTTTTACTATGAATAAATTATATTTAAATTGTTAATTAATTATCATATTCTTATGGTCAGCACGTTTTGCGCCCCAATTCACACTATTTAATTTGCATATTACCAAGATTAATATATCAACTATGTTAAATGTTTTGTTCATCGAGAAAATTATTGTCATTTTATGGCCTATTTATAATCTAAGAATTTTTTTTTCGTAGATAGTGGAGCCAAAGACCTCGAAGAGAAGAAAGGTTAGAGGCGATGTGCTACCGTACTTTCGGTAAGTAATAAGTATAATCGATAGCATAAACGTCTCAACGTACAGATAAATATTAAATTAATTTTGCTTTTATATCTAAAACTCGTTTACTTTTATCTTTATACAATATCTAATGTTTAAAATATATAACGAATCACAAACTATCGCTAGCAACAGAGATATTGAAACTATCATACATTTTTGGTATTTATCATATAAATATCCTAGTATTAAATATTTTTTTTATCAAAAACAGCAATGCTTACGTGTTCAACATAGTATCGTGCGGAACAATAATTTGTAACAAAATTCAGAATTAGGGTTGACAAAGTTTATTGAACTCATTACGTTCCTGAAAAAACACGCATGAAAATATTGATTTCACATTAAATTGAATATATGGTTGTTTGTTTTAATGACGGGCTTTTAAAGCATGACTCATTGTGAATGTTGTTTTAGAAACAAATTTCACTGTTAAATAAAAAGGTATAAAGTAAGTCGATTGTAATCTAAGTAACGATTGTTCTGTTTGTAGTAGATAATAGATATGTATAGGTGAGTGATGAGTCCCTCAAATTATTCTTTGGATGGTATCTCGTGATATAACTAAGGTTTTCGTCTACCCAAACCATTATTTTTAATTACACAGGACCTCTAATATGGTAACCTATCAGGCAGATCTGTGGATAAGTTACGCAGCAGAGTGTCAAATCTTCCCTTTCCTAAGAAACGACTTAATTTGCTCAAGCTTAGGTTTGGTGGGCTTGGCGTCTGCACCGGAACCGGGCGAGTACTACTCCGGAAATATCCTCATGATATTTATGGGTGAATCGGATACCGCTGACCGGTACTCACGTTACCTCTTGTGCTATTCATCATGACAATAATATGGGAGAATTTTCCAGCTAAGATCTGTGCTCGAGCAACACGTCGGATAGCCCATCCCGGTATACCCTCATGCCAGTCTCGAGATCATATACGTTTAGGTAAAAGCTGACAAAGAATAAATAAGTCTTTAAGTAATATTTCAAGGTTTGCTATCTATCTATCGTTAATTAGGTTTTGGTATCTAAAATATCAATGTGGCTCCGTTTCCTGTCTCGTGGTAACAAACATAGAAACTGATTTATACACATGCATCAGTAAGTAATTGACACTAAAACTGATCTGAAATGATCGTGATTCATGTGCATTCACTTCTTCTTTTTAATGTGTCCTTTTTTTATTACGTCCCTTTCACTGTTTACATATGTTTTAATTGGTTTGCTTTGTTCCATTAGTTTTGTATAACTGTGTCTTATGTAGTTTTAGTAACACAAGAAGTGCATTATCATATCATCTAATTACTTCTCTTTTTCTTAGAGTTGTTGCCTGGAAGAGATCGCTCGAAGGCGTTAAGGCCGCCACCTGCCCTCCTTTTTATTTATTTTTTTAATTGTACTATATTTCTGTATGCAACGAAGTATTAATAAATAAATATAACAAATGAACTAACGTCCGTATAACTAAGACAACTGCTATTATTTTTTCTATATTATATGTGATCTAGATTATTCATTGATATCATGTCCGATGCATATAGCGCACTGAATGAGTAATGAAAACCGTATCGTGTGAGCCAAGTGATACGATAACTTTAAATGCTACATTCGATATTCGTTACACACGACTTGTTACAACTATTATATTATATACACTGTTATCTTATTTCCTCTAGTAGGATAGATGGAAGGGGACAAGTAGTTCTACTCCTTTGCTGTTTTTATAAGAAACGACGACCCAAATCGTGTAATGCGAAATGTGAAACTCCAGCGTGCTTCTAGATGAGCGTTGTGATAATTTCTTAAACTTAAAACTATATTCATTTAACATTAGTAAACTGTAAGTTAAACAATGCACTATCGAAGAAGTTTTTCTATAATAGTTGGATAGGAATTTTTAAAATTTCCATCATTGATTATGTAGCAAGTTAGATATTCTAAAAAAAAAAGTTTTCTATAAATTTGGAACGTCCAAGATTTATTAATGAAGATTAATGTATTAATAGGTCTTTTATGATTGTAACTCAATCTAGACGGAGGGTGCTTCACCCCTTACGGAAGGGGATTTTAGGGCATCCTCGGGAAGTATAGCATAATCGTATACTAGGGATGTTTGTCCATTTACATATTAGCTTTTGATCTAACCCTATATCCACCACCTTACATTCGACAAAATTTGAATATTTTTTATGATTGCAGTATGTACCATTATCTTTTAGTTACATATTTAATAAATGTAACATTTTTAATTTAAATTATTCTATTCCATTTAGTGTGTATTAACACGTTCACTGCGGCAAGTAAAATAATAATTTTTCATCAGGTGCGGCGGCGGGCCAAAATGCGCCCCCAATGATATTTCCGCCGGTGCGTGGCAGGTCTTTCTAGACCCAACAGCACTAGGATAGATTAAATTGCTATAACTTTGTGGAAACATAATGTATATATTTTTTTTTATACTGTTAGAATGCCCTTGAACCCAACTTCCTTAGGTTTGATTCGCCCCGGGATCTGGCAAACAGGAAATGAGAAATAAAGCAGGAAAAGCGGCAGGCCGATTTCGACCTGAACCGCACTAGAATATATTTTTAGTAGTGATGGGACACAGAAATATCGAAAATAAAACAGAATTATCGTAAACTCAACTCAAACTCAAACTCAAAATATCTTTATTCAAGTGGGTAACCAAGTACACTTTTGAATCGTCAAGTTAAATTAATCGTAAATTTACATTTACTACTAAAGGAACTGAAAAATGTATTTATTTACTTATGTATGCCTGTCTTGGAAACAGAAATACTTTTTATTTTTCTTAGTAGGAAATTTTTCTTCACTGCTGTCACTATCACTGTCTATAACTGCAAGGCGAATTACTCTATTTTCCAAAATTTGTATTTTTCTTGTATTGCTTGCCATCGTTGATAATATCGAACGCTATGTTAGATCAGTTAGATAGCACAACACTAACTGTTTGGGCGCGCGCTCTGTGCGGTATCGGGTCGCCAGCTGCCTGTTGGGTGGGCAGGCTGAAATAGGCCCACTGCCGCACTCAGCGGATGCAAAGCAGCGTCAGTGCGTGGTAGGTCGATAAAAGCCTGCCGTTATGTTTTGATGGGGAAAACCTACAATTTTGACCGCAAGATGAAATATATATTTGTCCCTGTCGAATTTTTACAAACACCTGAGATAATCGTTACGCACCAGCGAGAGGGACATAGATTTCTTCGTCCGCACCAGCGGAAATACCGCGGCAGGCTGATATCGGCCTGTTACGCAGTGAACGTGTTAATTTATAAGTTTTTAATATTAGGATCAACAAGCTTAAAACTTATAAACAACAACAATAAATCCTATCTTAAATCATATCTTCGTTTAATATTTTTTTAGTAGAAATTACATACTATGCAACGAATTTGATACTGCAATTAAAATTGAATTTGGGCAAAGATGATTGCGGGTTATTAAACTAATGTGTGTCGTCAAGTCTACCTTAAAGCGAATATAATTATTTAATGACTGTAATTTATGTTAAATTATATTTTCTTAGGCACAAGATTTTTCTAGCGCACTTAAGTTTCTTTAACACTTTCCTCGTGGAGAAAATGTTATTTCTTTATATTTTTGATAGTTTTACAATTAATGCAATGAAATATTTAATTTCAGTTAAAGTTTATGTCATATCATTATGATAAATAAAACCAAGATGAAGGTGCAAACAAATAGTGTGAAAATGTGAATGTGGTGGATGGAGAAACCATTCAATATGTCGATAATTATGTATAACTGGGCCTGTCTCCGTCTTTCAGAGATCAAACACATACAGAGACTGACAGAAGGATGACACGCATAGAGGAGCAATAAATATTTAAAACCAAACACTTTTCCATATCGATGAAGAAAAAGGTATACATATAACATGTGTGCTTTACATGGGACCACCAACAACACAACCTTCTAAAACTACGTGCATGCCAAACAGGAATATAATAAATAAATTTGGGTGTCAATCTAAAAAATCACATAAAGGCAGACAAAGTCAGAAAGATTCCACATTTGTAATCTTTTTTTTTAATAGAACTAGGGGCAAACGGCCAGGAGGCTCACCTGATGTTAAGTGACATAGCCCATGGACAGTCGCACTGCCAGAAGGCTAGCATGCGCGCTGCCGGCCTTTTAAGAATTGGTACGCTCTTTTCTTGAAGGACCGTAAGTCGAATTGGTTCGGAAATACTAAATTATAAATTATATACAATATATATTGTATATAATTTATAATGGGTTATAGATGTGTAATTTGGCGATAAAATAGTGTTATGTACGATACCTGAAAAATTATTTTTGTACATAGCACCGCGTGGTACGATCAAACCAACATGGAATCATCAATCAACTGACTCTATTAATTTGCCTTTCCAACTTCAGTGTAAATTATCCGATGAATAGCTAAATCCATGCTTGGTTAAAATTAGTCTGCTTTCTGAATTTAATTAAATTTTTAGGGTTGCCGTTATCATAATTTTAGCATTACTTATAAATCCAGCCAAGTATTTAAATAAGTTAAACACTCATTGTGAATGAATGTATAACTTATTTAAACTTAACATTTCATCCACACACTCACAGCTCACTCATCCACACATCCATACTCATTACACGCGTGTTGTAAACAGTTAAAAAAATTTAATTAAGCAAATATATACATATATTATGGAATTTTGTTATGGATGGATGAGCTACCCTTGACACACGTATTTTTTGCTTAAATGGGTTCCCAACTTTGGACCCAAAAAGTCGACGGCGTGTGTCAGGCACAGGAGGCTGATCACCTACTTGCCTATTAGAAACAAAAAATGATCAAGAAACAGCATAAGCAATATACAGAAATCTGAGGCCCAGACGCAAAAAGATTGTAACGCCACTGATTTATTTATTTTTTTAACTGTAAATATCACGGCAAGATTCTGCATATATGGATCGATACTCATGGAATAAGACGCCTACGGGATTAAAGGTAATATAATCTGTCTTAATTCACCGAAAATGTTACAAGTAGGTGTTTTCCCACGTTACATAAACTATCACCAATTACTAAGTCAACTTGAAATTGATTACAATTATATCGTTAACCATTTTAGGGATAAATGTCCCATAAAGCCGTATTAACCATTTAAGATCAGTTTATGTGGGAGTCCAAAACGTAAAAACATCAATTACTACAAAATAAAACAGATTACTTATACCGTCTCTGACTAAAATGAGCGCACAAGGCGTATGTATAATTGGGGCTTCTTCATGAAAAATAAATTGTTTTCACACAAGAACACTCATAATAGTACCTAATAAAGACCAATAAAATAGACGCAGAATGAGAAACCAGGCATCCCATCAGTTCATTTGTCCCTCCTTTCCGAAGAACACGTTTTGCCCAAAACTTACCGATGGCCAGATTGAACATTCTGATAAACGAGCTAGCTCTGGATATCCATAGTTTTTGTAAATGAATTGTTTTGTTTAATTTTTTATTACATCTTTGTGTATGTTATGTTTGCCTTTATGTGGTTGTCATTACAAAATGGTATTTTAGTGTGCAGTGTGAGCGTCTAAAAGATTTTATAAATAAATAAAAAACGAATACCATCATTTCATCAGATTAACAATAGGTAAAATATTTTTTTTCAATTTAATAGCCGGCAACACACTCGCGAGCCTAGCATTGAGCGAGTCCATGGCGGTATCACTTAACATCAGATGATCCTGTCCGTTTGCCGGCTATTGTATAAAAAAAATCTATTTGCAGATAGCAGAAAAACTGCCTAGATTGGATCGCATAACGTCAGTTTTAGTTATTTGCAGATAAAGATTAATCTATGGCATTGCAGTGTTTTGTTTTCAGACTTTACAAGTTCGATCGTCTATTGTCTATGTTTTTATAACACTTTTTGTTGACTCAAGTGGGACCGGCATTGGAAATTAGCTAGTCCGTTGACCTAACGCAAGTTAGCTTTAGATTATTCTTGCTCCATGTATTCAGTAAAAAAATATCTAAACCAGGACTACCCCGAAGTGTATGTTTCTGGTTTCCAATTGAATACCAAATATAATAATTTTGTTACAAAGAAACTGAAGACCACACCGGACGTATGTTCATCGTTTACATTTTTAGTGACAAATTGTCAGAAATTCAGTGAAATAAGTATGAAATTAAAAGGAGAGACAGAAAAATATTGCATACTAAAACCTCCCTTTTTTAATCAATACAAAGCTAGGATTTACTCTGAGACACGCAGCAATAATTTGATCAGTAAATAGAGCCCCTCTCATTCTGTCCTTAATAAACCAAAGCTTTTAAAATATGTAACCACAGGAAATGATTATTCGTAGAGAAATGCTTCATTGAGTGCGTCTGCGCAGGAGTGGCAATAATGAGCTGTCTGCTAAATCTGGCATTGTTTCGGATCACTTGAGTGGAACGACCGGGTTATAATACCTTATTACATACAATTAGATTCAACTGTAGATTTGGTTTTGTTTTCTTTTTAAGCTTTGTGTTAACGGAGGCGGTTCTTAAAGCTGCAGTCTCAGCTCTCCATCGATTTAAAAAAAATAGTATTAAAATTGTCTATTTATTATTCTCAAAACTCATAAATCAAAGATCTTGAGCCAATTTTTTTTTAAATCTATAGTATCCAAGTTCGACCCAAAATAGGCGTAATCAAATTCAAATAAAACACCATTGTTATTTTTAATTAAATTCCTTGAACCAATAAATAATCCAACTTTCAATAGTAAAGTATTTCTTTTGACAAAATAATGATCTGTTTAGTGTAAAGAATTTAGATTGATGATGTTTTACAGTGAACATCGAGTATAATGCTTTGGGTTTTTTTCGGATGTTTATTGAATGGTTCGAAAACTTCGTTGATTTGAAAATGAAACACTTTTGCTAAAAAGGATATAATCTTTTTAATGTTAATGTTTAATGGACACAAAGAAAATAATTTGGAAGCATATATGAATTGTGTTGAATTAACTATGTAGATACAATAAGTATTGGATAGTATTGAATTACTAAAACAAAACCAAATAAGAAATTTCTTAGAAACAGTGTTTAATTTGAGTTGCTGAACCAAAGTTCTAAAAACACATGAATCATTGTTATAAAAACTGACTGTAATTGTAAACTTGATGATTCAAGAATACTTTTTACAGAATAATATCGTTACTCATTTTGCGTCTGTGTTATTGATCATTATTACTATTGAGTGTGTCCTTGTGTGAAAACAATTTATTGTTCATCAATAAGCTCAAATTATACGCCTTGTCACATTACTTTAGTCAGACGGTAAAGGAACTCTAGTTTATTTCGTAGTAATTGATGTTTTTACTTTTTGAACACCCACATTAACTAAATGGTTAATTTGGTTTTATGGGACAGTTTACAATCTAAAAGTCTAGGAAGACTTGTTTTATGATAATATGTTCGAGGGCCCATAACCCACCTATAAGGTTTACCTTAAACATTACATCTATTCATTAAAATTAAGCAGCTTTTTGCGCTTGGTTGGGTTACATCCAGTCTCCGTGAAACAAATCTGACACGATGTTTTACTAGTACTTTTATCACATATTATAATATTATTATTATATTTATAATCATTATATTACAATGTATTTTTAATGAAATAGAACTATTGATTGATTTTCGGTTCGTGTAGGTAAAATAATAACCAATCCCACTGAATAAATGTTTCGAAAACGCAAATGAATTCCAGACATGTAGATAGGAGTGACTCATGGGGAGCGGCGACATGCCATCACAGGCATTGCCTAAATATTAGAATAAAAATACTACCATAACTTATGTATATCATTGCGTATTAGTGATTTTTTATCAAACATATTAAAATTATTATCATAACAAAGCAGTTATAATATACCTATAGTATAATAATGGAAACTATCGAACCGATTTTGAAAATTTAAAAACATAGATATCTTTATGGTGAGTGACGGTCTAATGGATACAGCGTGCGACTCTCACTCTGAAGTCGTATGTTCGATACCGGGCTATGCACCAGTGGACTTTCTGCTAATGTGCGCATTAGATATTCGCTCGAACGGTGAAGGAAAACATCGTGAGGAAACCGGCTTGTCTTAGACCCAAAAAGTCGGCGGCGTTCGTCAGGCATAGGAGGCTGATCACCTACTTGCCTATTAGATTGACAAATGATCATGAAACAGATACAGAAATCTGAGGGCCAGACCTAAAAAGGTTGTAGCGCTTCTCATTGATTTATTTAATTTTATCTTTATGTTGAAAGAGCGATTTTAATTTCTACGGAAAAATTAAAACTTATATCTTTAAATTAACGGTTTCGAAGCCCTAACATTTCCAATTAATTTAATACAAAGGCAAGGCTTATACGAGTGAAGTCACGCAGCTTATGGCCCAGTAAATATATACAGTTGAAATATTGTATCGCATGATTTTGGAATTGTGAGAAGTGTTTGGCTATTGCAATGATAATCTTCACCTAGACATATAGACTTAATTTAAACCACTACGACGGCTGTAATGAGCTCAAAATGTGTATTTACTTTAGGATGATTTCCCTTTTACATAACGATTTATTCAAATAGATATACTACTTTTATATAAATAATATACCATTACTTGCAATACAATATGTGTTTCAAAATATTTAATCGCCCCCTGTTCTAAGCCACTTTCCCACGTTAAGAATTCTTAAGAAATGAACCTATATTTATTTCAAATAATCGTCCTTATATACTTGGACTATACATACCAACCACGCTTTGCTACTATTGATAAGGCTGACTGCAACATTCGTACTCACTTTATGACAGAATATCCTAAGAATAATATGCGACGAAAAGAAAACTTTTAAAAAGCTTTGATGATATCGAAATTTTATTAATATTGATGGATTTTCTTTAAATGTATAATTAAACACGTCTCTCCGTGAATCGTGACTCCATCTAACACCCACAGGTAATGTGCGGTGTATAATAATGATCTTTGTAGTGATCGTCAAAATCAATCGATCTATTTGTTTTAACTTCAGGAGTTTTATGTTAAGATTTATATCAAAACGATATTCTAGACTATTTAATAATGCAATTTATTTCAATACATTAATATGTATTACTTCTTAAAAGCTTCTATTTTTTTAATTTAATTTTTATAAACCTTATTGGCTTCACTCTGAACACAAAATATGTCCATAAATGGTTGTATGATAGTGATACTAGATTTTGAATTTAAAAAATATTTGTAAGTGACATTTATAAATTAAATTTTAGTTAACTGAGTGAGTACTCAGAGCGTTGACCCTCCGCTGAATGCAACTGTCATTGATATCTGTCAGAAAAAACTTTCTCGATAAGTTTAATTTAGTTAATTAAATTATTGATTAATACGCTCGCTTATATGTTCGTGTCCTAATTTTAAATAACGGTCAACACCCTTTCCTTAGCAACTACGTTCCTAAGTTCCTATTAAATAAATGGAATAAAAACAATTCGTTCCTGACGTTTGCATATACTAGTATGCATAACAATAGCACATTGTTCCCGTCTGTATGTACGCATTGTCTTAGCCCGGGGAACTAATTGCATATTCCTGATCTAATATTTATCAGTCTTGAATAATACATAGCGTAACGAAAACCAAGAAAGCAAGAGATCTAAATGTAAAGAATACCAAAGGTGTTCTCCTGTATTTTAAATAAATATTATGTGTATCAGGCAGAAAGCTGATCACCAATATGCCCATAGATATGTTATGACTTATTTTATGTCTGTGAATAAACGATAATATTAATTTTTACAAATTATTACTAAAAAAACCTTTGGATATGGTCTATACATTATTAATCTTTTAGAAACTATAAAAATAAATTTGTATGAGCGAAATTATATTCCATTAAACTTTCAATTAAATTGTAGACTTCAGCTTTCCAGAGCTGAACAAATAGGGCTTAGCAACTGAGCCGGATAATCAATATGCTGTGAGCCATTAAATCTTATAACCGAGATAATAGAAAGCTCCAAAAGCTTAGGTTTTTAACCCTAAAAGCGATAGACTTAAACGTGTAGGCAATACTCAAATTTTGTAATATGTTTTAATATTTAGAAATCCCGGAATTTCAAACATATTTATTGAATTTTCCTTGAATTATAATTTATTACATTATAAAGTAATAATATTAATACACAATTTAATTTATTCTGATATCTGAGTTGAGGACGAAAACATTAGGTTGTGGTACACAGTTTTTGCCATTAATTAATAGAGACTATATATTATAGAGCTAATAAACAGGAAAACATTAAACCTCATATATAATAGTAATTCCTATAAATTACAATTGTGTTATATATGTATTTAAAATTAAATTCATTGTGTCAGTACAATATATCTTTTCGTAGAAAAATACCTTATTTTTTTACGGAATAAAAAGAAAATATAATTTTTGATTATTTAAAACTCCAAAAACTTTTGAAGCTTTCAGATTATCTTTCGTATAAAGAACGTAAAAAAAGCACTTACCATATTGAATGGGTATATAAAGATCCTTAATGTAATGAAATAAGAGCGAGATTGGCGTGGCGGGTTCGCAAGGCAACGCACCGGGCCGGACTAATGACGATGCGGTCTGTACTTCAGTTTTATATGACGCTGGAGACGCGGAGGGACTATTCCGATAAAACTTTTTGGTGGAACATTTATTTTAATAATCGAATGTTAGATCCTGTAAAATCCTAGCAAGTATGTATCAAACATAGAAAGCTCTTTTTGTGATATTCTTAGTCCCTAATAGATTATCTTATATATTGTGTTATGCTAACTTGTTTACTTAGCAAAGTGAAAGAATAAAATAAAAATAAATCAGTGGCGCTACAACCCTTTCAGGGTGCCTTAGTTTTCTGTATCTGTTTCATGATCATTTGTCAATCTAATAGGCAAGTGGGTGATCAGACTCCTGTGCCTGACACACGCCATCAACTGTTCGGGTCTAAGTGCCAGCTGGTTTCCTCAAGATGTTGAATGTAAAATACTCGACGCTTCTATATAGACGATTAAGACGTATTTTAAAAACATGTCATCGTACCACTTTTACATATTTCATTAATATAATATGAAAACTATGCTTAATTCAGTAAACATACTAATGTAGTACAAAATTAAGCGATATATAACGTTTCAGAATAGGCCTGTTCATGCAAACGCTAGAGTGTAGTGTGTCCAGACTACTGGCTAAAGACAGGACTTGTTTGTTTTCAGCCTAAATCGGTAACAATGACTAATATATTATGAGTAACATACGATACCATTCTAATTAAATAATTATTCTTTTTGACGTTTGTGACTGCTTATTCAATAAAATTGGGAAATATTTTTGTTGCTTTAAAGACTTACAGTAGCTGTTAATGTATATATATTCAACAACACTTGTTAAAAATTACACCATAGTTACTTTTTTTATTTATTCAATCATATGCTGTATGTATAATGCTATATCTACAGTATATGTTATTCTATTCTAAAATACATGACAATTATGGTAAACATAAATGTTACAAAAATTTAAAAATAAAAATATGCTCTTCCAATTTTAGATTTTAATAGTAAATAGCTATCAGATAGGCACTTAACATCGCTCCTAGGTTGGTTTTTGTCAACGGAAACACATTAAAGTAACAAAATCATTTCTAAATAATTATAATTTCTCAGGACTAATGAGATGAGAACCTGACCAAATAGCGGTAGATTTAAGGAAATTGTACTGAAACCAAGAGAAGAGAAAGGACACTGTGATCAACGGAAGTTAGACCAGCAATTCTTAAGTCGATATGGGTTACATTGAATCCGGGACCTCTGCAACTCCTGAAGGGTCTTACTGACTAGATATTATATGGTTCGAAGATTCGTTAGAGATATGGCCACCCGCATCGGTAGGGTTGTGTTTTGATGGGGATGATGGAAGGGAGACCCCAACCTTGACCCTCGTCTGCTCCTGTGAATATCCGTGTTTTAACTTGCAGTAACCTACGAAGGGACAAAGGGTCCACGGATTTATTTCGTATCTTAATTATAATTAATTCATAACAGACAGTTTTTTTAAAGAGTTTAGATACATATATCATTAGAACGAAAAAAAAATATCGCTGTTTCTTGAATGGTTTTTCTCAGAGCAGGACTCGTTCTTGTCTCGAACTAAAAAAGTCTCCTTCATCTCTTTCTGTCAGTTTTAACATTGTCATTTAAAAACAGATGAGACCATTATTTCAAACGATACCAAAAATACTAATTTAGTTTGAATCAATAAGGACCATTACAAGCTATCGTGGTGATAGATCACCTACTTACTTGAAACTAACACCTCCTAAACATGATCTATGAAAGAGAAAAGTTCAGCTTTTTACATATTTCAATTATCCAATCGAAACTAGGGCCATCGGGTTGTTCCTTATAATTCCACCAACGAGAGCGATGCTTGTAAAAAATGGTCAATTTGTATTAACAGCTCCATAAGAGAATTGTTAAAGAACTTAAGTGATTAAATAAATAAGATTTGGTACTTGGATTTATATTATATTATAAAAATTATAAAGAGGAAAGACTTTTATTTTAATGTTTGTAAGAAATAAACTTAAGAACCATTCGACTAATTTTCTTTCACCGTTAGAAAGCTTTGGATAATGCGCTTAAGATTTAGCTGATTTTTCGTGTTATAATTTTGGAAAATAAAAAAAAAGTCTAGCCGCGCCGGATCTAAGCTAAAGTCTAGCTATTGTGTAATTGGTATTAGCTTAGTATTTATCACAATTGACTAAAATTAATGAATTGATTTACGCGCTGTTCATTTTTTTTAAACAAAATAGTAGTTTAAAAGCTTCTTACTTCTAGTGTTTTTATAATTTAGATAAAATATGCAATTTGACCACGTGTTCATACACAAATGGTCATACCAGTGTGTTGATGGCCACAACACTAATTATGGGAAATGTTCTAGATTTACACCAAATGCCATACTTGTCACATATTGTACTTCAATGAATCATTGCATTAGAACCTTAAAGGCTTGCTGTCTCATATTGTTTAGGGAAAGATTTAGAGTCGATACTAATCGCAAAGGAGCAGTGTAGCCTATAAGTGGCTTTAGCGTATGACTCTCATCCCTGAGGTAGTTTAGCGTAGGTTCGTTCTCCTGTGCACCAATGGACTTTTATGTGCACTTTTAACATTCGCTCGAACGATAAAGGAAAACCTCGTGAGGAAACCAACTTGCGTTAGATACAAATACATTCAATAATATCTGCGGCATTCAAATTAATTTAATTATATATGTCAGTTAAAACAATGGAAAAGAAAAAATCAGGCCAAGGATGATGAAAAGAAGTGGTGTACAACCTTTTAAGTCTGAGCCTCAGATTTCTGTATCAAGTTGACACACGCCGTTAACATTTTGAGTATAACGCATGTCGGTATCCTCACGATGTTTTCTTTCATCAGCGAGTGTTATTAAATGCGCACGTACACAAAAAGTCCATTCTGTGACTGGGGTTCGAATTATGACCTCAGGGTTAAGAGTCGCTGAAACTTGGGCAACACTACTATAAGCTTCGGCTGTTAGGAACTTGTTAATATTTAAATTAATTCTTAAGTCTTGTTCATATTTATACAAATCTAAAACTTTAGATTTCCGAGACTTAGAGGGAGGGAAAAAGGAAGATATGTTAGGAATTTAACGAATTTAATAGTCATTAAAATATTAAAAGTGTCGAAAATTAATACAAATAATAAATTTATTTTTTAAATTTATTTCTTCGATAGTAAAAACACCAGGCATTTTAATTAGTCTAGTCGACAAGTTGAAAATGGAACAAAATAGAGATACTGCTCTTAAAATTATGTGCGATAGCTCATTCGAACCGGAATGACGCCTAGAAAAATGTGCTAAAAGCGTGTATTAGCACATAAAAAATTGCAAAAGTTATAGACAATTAAAGATGAAAAAAAAATGGCATTTAGTTTTTTGCCAATATTTAATAAACTATTAATATTTAAGAAATTTCAAATAAAGATTCTGAAAGAAGAGAAAATTTCCAATAAAAAACTCCTAACTCTTGGAACTCTATCTCCATTATTTATAACTTTAATTTAACGCTGAAAATAGGTCTGCGGGTGACATTTTTAGGATTCGCGCGTGGCGTCAAAAGCGACTACGGCACATTAATTAATTTATTTAAGGTATTGAATATTTTTTTTCAAATTTGAAAAAATTATGGTGTCTTCTGAACACTATAATTAATTTATTCCCGTTGAAAATTTTACTTAAAGTTAATTTTTCAACAACTTAAATAATGGTTAACAAACGAAATTTTCTCGAACGACCGTCTTAATTGTAAGTGAAAAAAAATGTTTAAATAATGGTCGTAAAAATATTTCGCTTCGTAGAGCCTTTCTTACATACATACTTAACAAGATCGTGCCATAAAAGTTAAAAAAATATTTATACTTTGTTTATAACATTTTTTTTACTTAAACAAAAACTTAAAAATCCATGTAATGATGTTAAAATTTTTTTTTTTTTTCTAAATCATCATACAATCGTTTTTTTATTAATACAAGATATTTATTGATTTGCAAAAAAAAAAATTCCCGCCATTTGTTGATAAAAATTTTTTTAACAAATTGAATAAATACATATTTTTAAAAAAAATTTTAACATAACTTTATTACATTAAAAATTTTATGATTTTTAAAAAAAAAAATTTCCTAAATAACAATTTTTAATTGTTTATAATCGTTTTTTTTAATTTTCTATTGTTTAAATAATTAGTTAAAAAAATTTTTTTTCTTAAAAGTCATAATTAACAGTCCTCTATAAAGTAACAGAAAAAAATTTTTTTTTAATCAACAATTCTATTGTTTATTAACTTACCAAGTTGTTATAAACAAATATTCAACTTTTTTTTATTTTTTTTCTAAAACTTCTAAAATTAACAAAAACAACCATATATAACAAAGTATAGAAAAATTTTTTTTGTAAATTTTTTGAATATCATGAATATTACTTTTATTTAAAATTAAAATTTTTTTTTTCTATACTTTGTTATATATGGTTGTTTTTGTTAATTTTAGAAGTTTTAGAAAAAAAATTAAAAAAAGTTGAATATTTGTTTATAACAACTTGGTAAGTTAATAAACAATAGAATTGTTGATTAAAAAAAAAAATTTTTCTGTTACTTTATAGAGGACTGTTAATTATGACTTTTAGAAAAAAATTTTTTTTTAACTAATTATTTAAACAATAGAAAATTTAAAAAAACGATTATAAACAATTAAAAATTGTTATTTAGGAAATTTTTTTTTTTTAAAAATCATAAAATTTTTAATGTAATAAAGTTATGTTAAAAATTTTTAAAAAAATATGTATTTATTCAATTTGTTAAAAAAAAATTTATCAACAAATGGCGGGAATTTTTTTTTTTGTAAATCAATAAATATCTTGTATTAATAAAAAAACGATTGTATGATGATTTAGAAAAAAAAAAAATTTTTTAACATCATTACATGGATTTTTAAGTTTTTGTTTAAGTAAAAAAAATGTTATAAACAAAGTATAAATATTTTTTTAACTTTTATGGCACGATCTTGTTAAGTATGTATGTAAGAAAGGCTCTACGAAGCGAAATATTTTTACGACCATTATTTAAACATTTTTTTTCACTTACAATTAAGACGGTCGTTCGAAAAAATTTCGTTTGTTAACAATTATTTAAGTTGTTGAAAAATTAACTTTAAGTAAAATTTTCAACGGGAATAAATTAATTATAGTGTTCAGAACACACCATAATTTTTTCAAATTTGAAAAAAAATATTCAATACCTTAAATAAATTAATTAATGTGCCGTAGTCGCTTTTGACGCCACGCGCGAATCCTAAAAATGTCACCCGCAGACCTATTTTCAGCGTTAAATTAAAGTTATAAATAATGGAGATAGAGTTCCGAGAGTTAGGAGTTTTTTATTGGAAATTTTCTCTTCTTTCAGAATCTTTATTTGAAATTTCTTAAATATTAATAGTTTATTAAATATTGGCAAAAAACTAAATGCCATTTTTTTTTCATCTTTAATTGTCTATAACTTTTGCAATTTTTTATGTGCTAATACACGCTTTTAGCACATTTTTCTAGGCGTCATTCCGGTTCGAATGAGCTATCGCACATAATTTTAAGAGCAGTATCTCTATTTTGTTCCATTTTCAACTTGTCGACTAGACTAAATTATTAATTCGTCATTTCGAGATTTCAATAAATTATTTTGCATAAAATATAAAATACTAATATTTCATAAATTCTCTTAACTTTTTTAAAAATAGAATTTCTATAAGGTAATTCACCCTTCTCACTCTCTCTCAATCGGTCTCAATCGCTCTCTTCCTTTTCTTTGACAAAAACGCTGCACATCTACGTGACGTTCCGTACAAATTTTACCCTCATGCGCCTAAAGAAGTTTCACTTCATGTGACATGAAAACCTGGATATTTATTTTAATAATTATGAACTAAATTCCTAACTATACGCTGCCTCCTTCTTGTAAAACTTGAATTGTCACCACTATCGCTTCCTTTGACTCAACACAGAGCCATTTAATATCTATTGTATAACAAATCTAAGATCTGCATTATTTTAGCATTAATTATGAGGCGATTGCTTCCAATTGTTTTTATTAAAACACACGTAGCGATTGAACTTTTGTACCTAATAATTACATGACACTAGACCATATGGCGTGCTATTGCACGGTGTTCTCACCCCTATATCCTGATGGTTAAAGTTGATAATAGAAGAATATTTGAAATTTGCCAATATAAGTTTTGAAACCTTGTGAAGGAAATGTCAGCACAACACCAAATTGCTCATCACATCGATGTTCGTCTCAGCCGGGGATCGAACCCGGGACCCATGGATTCGCAGTCAGGGGTACTTACCACTAGACCAATGAGTCGTCACTTAAAACTACTTTTAAAAAAAGTAACTTTTAAAGACAAGGTACTTTTCTTAAATATAGATTTATGATATTATGGACCTATGTATATATTTTTAGGCTTATGACCCAACTGCGCATACGGACTCCTCTGTCTACTTTATGCCGACAGCGAATTGTATCTTATTTCGGCCATATGCGCAGTCGTTGAGAACTTGGACAAACTGATCGAGGTTGGTTACACAGAAGGCAAAAGAGCACGTGGTTGTTCACCAACCAGATGGACCGATTAAGTGATAGACTCATTGTTGGAAATACATAATTTTAGTTTAATAAAATTTAAATATTTCCAAAATATTTTTACTCGGCCTATCGTCACATTTTTATTGTCTATGTTGAGATTTACTCAGGTTATGTTAGACATTTTTATTTATACCTTTTTGTTAATAGTTACGTCCTCAATTTATAATTTTATAGTAAGTGTTTTGTGCGTTTTTGTGAACTATTGTGAGGCAAGGTTTCAGCATCAGTCTAACCTCTCTTTGTTCCCAAACTAATACAATTTCTTCAAATCCTTACGACTGACTATTGTGTTTCTTCTTGGTAATATTACATCGTTACGATGTATGTACTAAGGAGAAGAGAGGAGCTGGACAGAAACCGATGGTCCGCTTCAGATGCTTCCTTGCCGACCAAGACGCTCATACATGAGCTGCCGACTGAAGAGAATGAGAATTAAATTTTATGTTGAGATCTGATGATTCTCTGTTTATTCCTGCCTATTATGTAAGTGAGATTTGGTAAATACAGAAAAGTTTGCTTAATCCAAAAGAACACTAAAATTAATAAAATTATGAAAGATCTGTTATGATCAGACTTATATTAAAAACTTGGTTTATTAGCTTTATTAAAGTTAAAAACATAAGGTTCCAAATAAAACTTATTATTAAATAAATACTCTTATATACTATTTAGTTCAATTTATGTACCAACAAAGTTCCAGACATTATAGAGGTATTGTAAGCCACGCCTAGCTCGTAGTTGATGACCCGAATAATAGCATATGATTGTCTGAGACAAGCGACATCAGTTATTATTGTCATCTTGTCTACGAGTATATAATTAGTATAGAAAATAGTCAATGTTTTCCTTGCGTTTGTATTCAAGTTTATCATTACCATTTACCATACCAATTTACATCATACTATATCTACGGTATATGTTACAAACTCATTTATCTAAAATGTATGACAATTTAGATATAAATGTTACAAAAAAATAAAAGATAAAATAAAAATACCATAAATTTTGCATTAAAGTTAGAAAAAATAATACCAGCAAACAGCGGATTAGGTACGAGATAGGAACTTAACAATTCGCCTTTCTTATTATAGTGCACAGTTTTGACATCGATGACTCTTTCACATTATCGATCCATCTAGTTGGTGAACGGCCCCATGATATTTTGCCTTCTGTGCAACCTCAATCAATCAAATTAAACGTCATGGCAACTTCAGCCGTGTCAGCTAAGGTAATGAAAAGTATACTATACATCCTGGTCCGTTGTAAAATGACCCTTAAATTCCAGTGCGTTTCGCTTAGCCCTTGCCGGTGAATTTTATTTAAGAAACGTGTATACAATAATAATTCACATTAATTATTGTAAGTAATACAAATATTATGACAGTGATATCACTATGAATTCTAATGTGACTTCTAAGTAGACTATGACTTACAAGAGAAATGAGTTAGCAAAAATGTGTAAATATGCGTTTGCTAAATTTTTTTACTAGGCGTTTAACTTTGTAAATATAACAACGTATGAGCCAGAGTATCTTAATTCGATTCCTTGTTTGGTATTAACAGAAGGTTAATATAAAGAATTTTTGGTGTCAGATTTTTTAAATAATAATAATATCTATGTATAAAAGAGATAAATATAACACATTAAAACATTATTTATTTTTAATTATTTTTATTACTTTGTAGGTTAATAGAATTGTAAATACTGTATTTTAAGGTTAGTAAGTAATAAAATATTGTTGTTAAGTAAAAAAAAACTATTTATGTATTTGAATACTTTATTATTATATACATTCACCCAAATGGCACTTAAAAACCAACAAACAAACTACTCAACGTTTGATTTAAATTACTATACATAACAATAACCAAACAGAGGCTACATACGAAATATACATACATCCAATACCCACATCAATAGCTAGTTAATGAAATTAAAAATAATAAGAAATTTCAAAGCGTTGTCATTAACAATTATTTTGATAAAAACATGTTGAAATTCGTTACAATTATATTTATTGTAAATGATACTGATACTTACTCTATCTCGTAGAAATTTACAATAAATATATTCTCGTCTTTTTATAAAAACTTTTTCGTTACTAAAACGAGGTCAGACAAAATAAAAACAAAAAGTAATGGACTAGTCCCAGACTAGGCCTTTGCTTTGATATAGATTTATATTATCTATAGCTTTGGCTTTATTATATAACTATATACATTATTTACTATTTTCCAGAAATTTAATAAAATTGCTTAGAAAAAACCATCATCTATCGATAACAAAACATTAAATTAATCAATAATAATTACAATACTTTTCATAAAAACAAGTTATCGCAGTAACAGCAGTACTCTAAGTCGTTTATTAATAGTTAATGGTTACTTAAACTATTAAGTAAAGATTTCAATACCATTACATACCCAATCGCAACCTTATAAAGTAATTTGATATCTATATAAAATATATAAGCCGACTTTAAATACTATCAATACTTAGGTATCTCAAACTACTGAACGGATTTTGATGAAACTGTGACTGTTTAATAAGTCATCTTGTATACTCAAGTAATATCCAATTGTAAAAATATCACATCCTTTTGTTAAAAGATCGTATTTCTTCAGTGGTGGTGTGATGAAAAATAGACATACATAGTAAAATCTTTAACTGCCTTATGCTTCCTTAAGTCGCTCGTTAACCGGATAGTTAATTATTTAACAGAATTGCAACGCTTTCATGCAATCACAGTTAGAGAACCGACGACTCTGAGTATGTTAATTTCTGAAAACTATTAAATCCAGAAATAAAATTTCAAAAAAATGGTTAATGATGCTTCAAATTGTACAACCTTCATATTGTCAGGGTTCTGTGTTTAGGGGTTAATTATTGTTATTAGACGATTTACGCTATTAGGAAAATTAGGCAACTCACAGACGAGGAAACTGCAAGAATAGTATATTTTAGTTACTTTCACAGCGTTATGTCGTATGGAATTCTTTTATGGGGCAAAGCAGCAGATATACAATCTATTTTTATCTTGCAAAAACGTGCTATTAGGTCAATTTATTGCTTGAAACCAGGCACTTCACTTAGAAATTTGTTCAAGAAAATCGATATTTTGACGGTACCTTCCCAATATATTTACAACTGTATCATTTTTGTGCGTAGTAATATTAGTTCTCTTTTAAAGAACAGCGACATTCACAATAGGAATACAAGAAATAAGGGAAAACTTTTCCAGCCGTCTTACAGGTTGCAGAAAATAAATACTTCATTTATGGGCCTAAGTATACGCTGCTATAACATGATTCCTAGTGAAATATTGGAACTGCCTTTAAACAGATTCAAAACACATATCAAAAAAACCTTAATGTGTAAAGGTTACTACACGGTCAATGACTACCTGGAAGATAAAAATGCTTGGCAATAGTTCTAATTATGTATGAATATGTGTGTAATGGTGAATGTGGTAAATCACAGAACAGATTTTTATTTTTTTTTACTTATGTAACTTTAATGACGTTGTGGTTTATGACATTTTCCTTTGAATAATTGTAATGTAAAGGGAGGGCAAAACTTGCTGAGTTTCTTGCCCGTTCTTCTCAGAACAAGGCCTCCTGGTAGTTTTGCGAACGGATGGCGTAGTCTTGCTCTTTCGTGAATTTTGTAAACGTTGTTGACATTCATAAGCATGCTCTAAGAAGCATCTAAATTGAATAAACGTATTTTGATTTGATTTGATTTGATTGATCAGACACCCCTCATGGATACCTGCAACACCTGCACACAGGAGGCTTGCAAGTGCGCTACTGGCCTTTAATGTAGTGATGCTTGTCTCTTGAAGTCCCCTAAGACTCATTACATGCGTTAGCTTAATGCTTGCTTGCTTAAAGCTAAGTTTAAGAATAAATAAACAGTTCCGAGTTATATTCTTCTTTTAGATTCGATATTATAAATCTAAAAACTTCTTAAAAACTAAGAGCACAGGTTTTATAAATAGCTAGCTATTATTAGATACTCCTGTGAAATCCTACATTTGAATAAATTAATATCACGTATCCTGTCTTCCTGTTTGATAAAACATCTGAGAATTCTTGTTGGTAAAGATGTAAGGTGTCTGTCGGGAGGGACATCGAAAAGAGTTCATTAACACGGGAGGAGCGTTATCCGACTTATTTCCCACAGGCTCTAGCAGATTATTCCAGAGTAGGTTGGCAGCTGAAAGTACACAAACTCAATTATAACATGGCAAGATAATGGTACTACAGATGGTAGAGACGGGAAGATAGTCCAAATGGATTTATGGCCTTGCAGATATACTTACTTTAATTTAAAACAATGTTTACGACCATTAACCAATGTTTCCCAACGTGGGGCCCACGCCCTACGGGGGGCACAAAAATTTATTGAATTTAAATTACACTTTTTCATTTTATGTTTTGAAAATTTACTTACTGTTTCGTTAGGATTCTCTAGTAATTTCTTCCTAAAACCTATCATTTTAGTTTCTTAAGCGAAAAATTCGATTATTTATATACAATTATAAGAATTTTAGAAAGGTTACGTTGGAGCATGGCACAAAACAGCTTGGAAATCACTGATTTTAACAGAAAATTACACACACAACTTTATCAGTCAAAATACTTCTGATAGATATTTATAATTACATGTGTCTACTTTTACAATAACTCGTAAATTGTCTATGAAATAAAAGCGGACGAAATACATAGGCATTATTTCTTGTTCACCATTCTTTAAAAACTAACACAAGAAAACATAAGAAATAGATCTCACCAAGGGCATGCCCCTTCTGGGAGAAGTGAAAACAGTCGTGAGTGATGTATGACTGGTGTATGACTTGAGGCAGGGGCTCAGTAGGAGGCATCGGTGCATTGAATAGACGCATGAAAGGTTGTATAACTACTGTGAAGTCGTCGCGAGTGTCATACCTTCCACTCTCGATCTGAAAAGGGTTATTCAAGATTGAATTACAGTTTACATGATTAGCTAACGAGTACTTCTGTATCTACCAACGAATGTATAAAATAATAAATCGTTTATTTGCAAAGAAAGTGGTACCTTCAGATTGATTAATTATAAAAATAATAACAAGCCATATAAAAATAGGCACGCAATAAAGTCCGTTGGCTTAAAATACTAACTAATTCATCAAATAAAACCAAGGACATTTTAAAGTAGTTGAAAAACTTTTTAGTGTCTTCTCTCAGCTGTTCCATGCTGTTCTCTTAATTGTAGAATTGGACGCACCCACATACTACGGTGTCTTCTTCGCCGACGCTTGCATAATAGTAGTACAAGAAGCAGTGTTTCTTCATCGAAATCCATCTTGTAAATGAGCTCGCATTTGTATTATTTTGCGGTCGAACACAACTGCTCCAAGCAGTCGTAGTCGACTGCATTATGCGGTCCGTCTATGGCGACCTTATGTTATTTACAATTGTTGTCAAAACTTATGGTCTAAATACTCGCCCACGCTATTAAGGCACCTTGCTTTTAGAAATGCAATCACCCCTTGAAAGCATAACACGGCAGCGATCTAACTTCTAGGTAGGTGATTAACTATAGCCATGGCGTAGTAGTTGATTGCCATGGCGGATATTATCATATCTAATGTTAGGACAAATTTTAATAATATACAATGTGAACCGTAGTTTATGCCGTTTTTTTATAATTGAAATCGAAACATTACACACATTACCATACACTTAAGTCATTTAGCAATATTGTACAGTGTGTTTTTACATATTATAAATATTATATATTATTATTTAAACTTATTCGGACAGAGGCATTTACAAAGACAATATCAATAGGTTAATTAGGTTAATAAAAAAAATATCTTTAAAAAATATTTATAAAAATTAACACTATAAAACCATATTTTCTGTTTTTTCTTTTTCTTTTGTTTTCTGTAGTTTTAAACAATACGTATATTTTAAATTAGAAACTTACTAGAGCCATTTCAGCTGCTTGATAACGTCTTGCCTGTTTCACGAGGTCAAGTAGCTCTCCACCTCCGCGGTGGAAGCAGCGACAGAAGAGCGGATGCATCAGCCGACACATTAGCGGTCGCTGTACGCGGACTGATACAGATACATCTAGAACGAAGAAAACATAAGAATATTAAACTAAAATTTCCAGTAAGTCTCCAAAGCGTTCGAGTTCGATCAGCACATTAGCTTGGAGAATCATATACCTACGGGTGTTCCAAAATAAAATAAATAGATTGTCTATATGTGTAAGATTTCTTCCGCAGCTTACCAGAGCTGGAGACAGTGAAACCAGACTAGATCTTCAGAAGATTGTACAAAATAATCATCACGATCACGGCAGGTTTCTATCAAAAAGCACCGTCCATTTGTTTAGGAGCTACGATATTACACACATACAATATTCGGAATTGAATCTAGGATCCGGGATTCCGAATCAAACACATTGTGTAAATCAAACGCTTGATTGCGATTAAATCAATGCTTAATTTACAAAACACGGTGGGGCACTATAGACTACCAACTACTGTAGCAACCCAAATATAGAATGTTGCCTTACCCAAAACTGGAATTAAATTAACTATGGTCCGCGGCAAATGCTCTTGGAAGTAGTCGAGGGCTCTAGCAAGTTTCCTGGCGTGAGCCGTCGGTGACCAGGAAACTGGTGAGAGACAGGATGCTGAACACAGATCGTTGGCACCGATAAACACGGTGATCATCTTCCAGTCGCGCGATACGTCTATATCGGGCGACGAGCGCATTCTCGCTACAAGTATCTGGAATGAGAAACGTGAAATAAATTTTAAAAAAATCAAAGCAAAATTTTATTGCTGGGATTATCGGGTATCGTGTTCCTTTTTCTTTTAACTTTTAATACTCATCTGACAAAGACTAGCAATACCCCACTGTTCTCAGTTCCTCATACATTCCATAACTATACTGAATATTAATTATTTAATCGGCTACCTGCACTATACAACGACATTTTTTTTCAACTCTAGACATATTTAATTCCCCTCGCAACTCTTTCATAAAAGATATCCTTAAATCAGACATTTAATGTCACTTAATCAAGCCGCTTTAGAACACAGGCTTCATTTTTAGATCTGTAAAGCTTCTAATTGGCATTTCGATTTGAAAATTCTTTGTATAATAGTAAACTGTAAGGTTTTCAAAATAAATAAATACATAGACAATATTTACGGGAATTTATTTGATATCTGGGAAAAGCTAAAGGATCGAAGTTATAATTTTTTTTTGTATTTATATGTAATTACGCTGCTTGTGTTATACGAGTAACAGATGGCGCCACAAATGTTAAAATACATACAACATTTAAAAACAACAGACGAGACCCATTTATATATATCAACACACAAGCTATATTGTAAAATTTTCAAACAAATATCAAATAATTTATTTCCCGTCGACAAAGTTGTTATAAAAGAGAAACTTTAAACTATTTCGCAAGCTCGCGGTAAGCTCGATATTGTGAAAACTTTGCACATCCCAGGATCACCTTGATGTATGCTATATTTGACAGAATATCGTGTCACGTTCTCTTAATATTGGTTCAAGGGCTTAACCACACGCTTATGTAAAACACGTTTTTGGCTATATCTCCTAAACTACTGAAAAGCTACTACTCTCTTAATAATTCTCTAGCATATTCCGCGATAGCTTAAACAAGTTAAGGCTTAAATATTGGTCGCTGTATGTACGGGCTGCGCGATACAATGAGTTTTTGCATAATTAGGCTACAACGCTTTGTTATGAAATTAACTATTTGTTTGCTGAAAGCGATCTCGAAAGCTGAAGTCGATTTTATGATATACCTAATTATTTGGTGTTATACCTCAACCAAAAAAGATGGTGAGACTTTCAAAAATGCCCTACCTATAAAGCATCTGTGGTTCTTTTTTTATTTATAGGAACTCTACATCCCTTCAGTCACGCGATCAGGCAGATCTGTGGCCGAGAAGCTGCAGCAGGGGAGTGTCAAATCTCCCTTTTCCTAAAAAGGGACTTTTATTTGCTTGCCCGCTGGCCGGCTGGACCCGCATTACCTCTTCAGCTATTACTCTTACTGACATATTTGACAATTTTATTGCAGAATTTTTCCAGCTGCGATCTGTGCTCAAACATCATATCGTATAGCCCATCTCGGGGTACCCATATGCCAGTTTAGAGCTCCAGATCACACCTGGCTCTTTCGAGAGTCGGACAGTAAATGAACCACCGTTTGGTCGGTTCTTTCGTCCCAGTCGGTCGGGCTTGTCTTCAGTTTGAATCTGTGTAACGCTTTACAAAAGACAAAAGACCCGTATCTGTGGTTCATGTTATTATTCTGTTTTAGACTTATACAATAATTTATATATTTTAAGTATTTCCTTGCATTTCAAACCTACTAATAGATTTCTTAAATATCATCGTGACCGCGGGACCACTAACACATGCTCTATTAACTTTTCAATTTGGCCACTTAAGAACTTACGTATGTCGGTTTGAATACAAAACACCGTAATTATGCTAACATCACTCGATTTAATTCATTTAATGACGTTTAATCAACGTTTATAGTTAAAATTATAAGAGATTGCTTTCTTTAATTTTACCATTTTCACAAGTCTGTGGTCGGTGATGTAACAACAGTATGGTCTGATGTATCAAGAAGCTCTTGGTAGTAACTGTGATTAAGTTACTGAAGGTCCTTTGTTTAATTTTTTTTGCGCCGACATAAAAAAATACCAGAAACATTTACAAACGAAGGTACAAGGCGCTGATAAACGTAAAAATAGCAACATATATGCGCGTTTTTTAAAAAGAAGTGCAAAATATGCAAAACATAAATATTAGATGACATTTTTCCATCAGAAAGAGCAGTGTTGGCCTAGTAAGTTTGTCAGGTACAGAAGGTTGATTCCGGTTAATGATCACGGAGCAGATAAAGCTATATGAGGCTCAGACCTAAAAGGATGTAGCGCCATACGTATATTTTCCATCGGAATATATTTTATGCTATATAAAGTATTTTGTAAATCATTTTTTTTAATAAATTTTACCTTAGCCTGTTTATATGCATCTTGGTCTGAAGCGACGGGAAAAGCAACGTTGAGTCTTGAGTTCTTGGCCAACCACTCGCCGGTGCCGGAAGAGTAGCCACGAAGGTTAGGGTTGTACTCCTTTAAGATATTTGGTAATGTTAGGAACTCACGCCACGTGCTATCTCCGCCTGAAAGAAGACATTATCGTGTACTGCTATCAAATAATGCTATGATATTTCATTATATAATTATTATTATTATTTATGACCATGACCAATGGTAGGAATGACGAAGTAATAAAAATAGATGAGAACACAATAGATTTAAAAAAAAATTAATTTTTTATTTAGGTCAACTAATATCCAACCATGATTCGATAACTAATGAAAATAGATAGAAGAATTAGAAATGCATTTAAAGAAGTTATGAAAAATAGTCAAACAAGCATGCACATCAAGAGAAAACTTTTCAACACATGCATCCTACCAATTCTCACATACGGCTGCCAAACCTGGGCACTTACCAAAGCACAATGTGAAAGATTAAGCGTAACCCAGAGAGCCATGGAAAGAAGTATTATAAAGAAAAGAAGAATTGACAAAATAAGTAGCATATGGGATAAAACGGGGTTTGCTGACGCTAGATATAAAACAAAATAACTAAAATGGAAATGGGCTGGACATACCATAGAAAAATTGTAACACTATGGCAACCAAGTGGCCATAAAAGAAACAGAGGTAGGCAATTTAAAAGGTGGGCCGATGAAATCATGGAAATGGCTGGAAGAACCTGGACGAAATTGGTGTATAATAAGGAAAAATGGAGGACAATGGGGGAGGCCTTTGCCCGTAGACACACAGAATCGGTTATCGTACATAAAGAAAAACAATAACTATGATGTATATATTTTGTATTCTAATATAAGGCTATAAATAATAATAATAAGTTTAATTGTGGTAGTCAAATTCTATTTCTTCTACTATTCTACAGGAACTTACCGGCGCACCAGGATACACCACGATATTCCACTACAGCTCCAAGTGCGAACTCCTCCAAGGCTCCGCTGCCAGCAACCAGAGAGTCTCCAATAGCTGCCACCACATCGATGTCCCCTGGCCGCAGCTTGTGTACGCTGGTGGGCACTTGCTTGCTACGACCCCAGTGGAGGGACTCCTCACAGGGGAAAGGTGTTGTTACTGATATAGCTCGCTGGCGACGCACATTGGATTTACGTGAAGGGTAGTGGAGGCCCTGTAGTTGAATAATTTTATATATTTTATTGTTATTATCAACACGAGTACCTCAATGTAGTCGTACTATGTTGAAAAGAGATATGCAATAAATTAAGATATACAGATATTTAAGTTACAATTTTAAACATAATGTTATTTTTTCCCCATATCACTCTTTTAATAAATAATAAAGAATTATTATTTTGTTGTGAAAATGCCCCAATGTTATACTTATAGAAATTATAATAATTATAATTATTATAAATATAATAAAAAATTTGTTTAAGTTTCCCAATTTCCTAGTTGTATAGTATAATATGCCATCGTTTGTCAACCATTTTTATGTCTCGACCCAAAAATCCAAAAAGTTAAGTGAACCAGTCTTGGGACCCCGTCACTAAAATTATAATAACATGTACATAGCGCGCTGAATAAACGAATCTTTTGTACCTATATGTAGTTTGTAATTATTATTTTTCAACAGACTGCAACCCCCCCTTAAAACAAACTCGACCCCGCGCCTGAGAAACGATGGTTTATTTAAACTAGATCAAAAAAATAGAAATCCCACCGCTGAGCTTACTTTTTAAAAATCGACTTAATGTACTAGTTTTGAAAAAATAGTATTCTATTAATGATTATTCGAGTGAAACATTATAATTAATATTAATTTAATAATGTAATAATATATATTAATAATGTCATGATGTAGTGATAAAATAATACATATAAGAATTAACTTCTATTCTACCTTTTAAGACAAATTGTCATTTACGTGTGACAGAATATGCTAACTTTAGATTGTACCACCATAACATTTTAGTACCATAGTCTTGCAAATAAATTATTACTATTACTCGTGTATATTTTTGTACATAAACAATATTTTGTCTAAATATTATTTAGGCAGCATTTTATCATCGTCATTTATTCAAACAAGTGCTTTGTTATACAATGCTCATTGGTATTCGAGAAGTCTAAGACAAACACTTATAATTTTGTCAGGAAGACCATAATGGCGCTCTGAATGTCTCACTTGGCCACTTGACCCACTCGCGCTGTAACGATGACCAAATAGCTCATAGACACTTAAAATAGTACAATGCATTTATATTGCTTGTTTTATTTAGTTATAAATGAAAGAAGAACCTAAAACCCCAAAGTATTAATGTTGGACATATGAAACTATTTTTCCTATTCGGATGTTTGTTAATAATTTTGCATCTGTGACATTTGTCTGTGATTTTTGGTCTTTGTTAGTCTATGTTTAAAGTTAAATAAAGCGTATTGCTTATAAAAATAAATTAAATATAGTCCCTGTCAGTTAAGAGATGTAGTTTAATAATAATAGTAATAATTTATGAACTTCAGACAACGTACTTGATTTATAAGTTCAATTTATAAGTTTTTTTAGTAACTTAAAATACAAATGCTTATAAAATATATTAAATATATGTGGGACAGTCACATGTACACACTCGCTATTTGCATTAAAGGGATTTCGATTTCCAGCGAATCGCCTAGAATCGTCGGTTATATCCTGATCCTAGACAAACTTAAAAAATACTACTTAAACAGTTTTATTATTGTTTTTTTATAATATGATTGATAATCATAAGAGAATCTACTAATACGAGGTAAAAAAAAATATGTTCGTAACGAATAAACTTAAACACAACTGGACCAATCTGCAAAGAATCCTTCATCATTATCCCCGGGAAACATATATATTATATATTTGTTTAATATGTCCATACACGCGGACAGCCCTGCGATTCTGTAACTCACTTTTCGAACTACCACAGCGGTTTTCGCATCAGCGGTCGCTCTGAAATCAGTCGTGAAGCAGTCATTTTATGATTTGGCATTCTGAAAAGGTGGGAGCTTGTATTTCATTGTTTATTAGATTTGAGAGCGACCGCCGATGCGAAGTAAAACCGCTGTGTGAGTTCGAAAAGTGAGTTACAGAATCGCAGGGCAGGCCTCTAGTCTTTAATAACCATATTGATCATTATTCACGACACTCGGAGACGCATATTTTTATTCATAAAATTCATAACGGGAATATAAAATAAACGTCTGCACTAAAAGCTCTCAGAAGTTAAAATAAATTAAAGTATTTTTTTAACTTTGGTTAACATTGTTAAATCTAGTATTATTACTTGCGAAAATCTTTAAAAGGACCAAGACGTGGAAACTCATGTTACATGTAAATGGTGGACAGTGACTTTGACCCACTTGTCATGTTAGATCACAGCGCCCTGCGACCGCAGAGCACGCAACGCTGCGCCCGCGCACTCCACGCATACAAACCATACGAGAAAGCTACGTTGTACACAGTTTATTAACCAACAGTAAAGAAAGTAAGTTTAATTATTACTTAGACATTGTATTGTAAGATTACAGAACATTAATTTACAGTATCCTCTATTGTTGTTTTAGTACTTTGCGTTTGTGCTGACAGGTAGATCAAAAATACCCTGTGGGAAGAAAAGAAAGGTCAGCCAGAAAGCTGGAATAAAAGGTATAACGGGCTAGCGTTGGAAAATGGTGACGAGGATGAGAGACAAGTGGATGAATTTCAAATTCACTCCGTCGTTGTAATGTTAAACAAAATGACATGGACAAATGTCATCCTTAATATTTAGTACTCGAATAAAGGCTATTTTTATTTTTTATTATAGCATAATAACAAAATACAAAATGGAATGGGATTGAAGGAAAATCTCTATACAAATGCATCCAAATGTAACAAATTAACATCGACCCTGCGACAGAGTTCTTATAGAAATAAATCCAATCCTTTAGCAAATTCAAACATATTGGTTTAACTACAAGTCAGTATACTATGACATTACAATCAAAATTGTATTCGTAACCCCGTTAGCCTTTTAGGTAATGTTAATTATAATTTTTAATTTCATCTTCGCCATACGCCTCTTAATGAGTGTTTTGTAATATCCGTCTCTTTTTGACATATATCATTAAGCAGTTAAATGCGTACTTAGGTATATTTAAATTAATTACATGTATTGATAGTATTATAGTTTAGGCCGCGATATTGCTAGTAATGTTTTGTTAGGTAATCACTATTGTATCTTTCTCGCAAGTGAAACAATACTACGAAAATAATGATAATAATTTTATTATTAATTTGATTAAGGAAACAGCAGGTGGTACTTGCCAGAGAGAGGAGCACTGCAGACTGGAATAACGGCATTTGCCATAAAAGGGCATACAGATATTTAAAAAGAATGAGCTGATGTAAGAGTGAAATATAAATATCTTTAAGTGGAAAAGTATCTGAGATAAAAGGTTATTGTTATTATTAAGACTTTGATTCGTAAATACTGAAGTAAAATTAGATTTATAAGAACAACAAGTGGCCTTATCGCTTATTAAGGACATCATCCAGACAGCTTAAGGAATAATTATAATTAAAATCATAATTAAATGGCCGGCAACGCATTTCTGATATTGTATCCAAGGGCGCTGGTATTAACATTGGATGATCCAGCCAATACAGGTACTATAACTAAAATAAATATATATTTATTCCCAAAAATATATACACTATCTTTACAGTACTAAGCTAATGGGATAATGTCGAAAAAAAAACAATTAAATACATAAGATATACAATATATACGATATATTTTCATAATAATTCAGTAACGGATATTAAATAAATATTATGTAATAGGAGACAAACGGGAAGGAGGCTCATCTGACGTAATACCGCCGCCCATGGACACCCCACATTGCCAGAAGGCTCGCAAGTTTGCCGGCCAAAGAGTTGCCGGCTTTAATAGAATTGGGACGCTCTTTTCTGTAATTAATGTTTTAAAATAGATTGTAATAAATATACTAACTTTCTGTACCAATTATTGTTTCACCAATAATGAAACTCTGAACTGTCAGCTTTTTTAAAGTAAAATACATAACAATTCCATTGGAAAAAGAATTACTTTTTACTTATTAAAGTAAATATCATTATATTTGATTAGAAGAATGATAAGTTATAGATATAATTTCATTAAAAGACACCGCCCATACAACTCGTTAGATCAGTAATCTTTGAATGAGGCTCTCATCAATCAAACGCCTGCCAATCAATTTATTATTAATGTTCCGTACAAAGTTTAAAGCCTATTCTGATATACGAAGTTTACCGGTACCAGACATGGTATTTTTTTAATTCTAAATTGTCATTCGAATTGTAACATTTAGTAGTTAAAAGCAATAGGTATTAACTACTAATGTCCAAATTTCCTTATATGTTTTTAATTCGAATGAAATGTATACAAAGAATTTTATTATGGCAAGTTTTCTGTCACTTTTGACATTCGCTTCACTAGGTATTTCCTTATGGGAATTAACGAGTTGTAGAAGCTCCCAGTTTAGGTATTCCCAAGAAACTAGAGCCTAGAATTATTTTATTTTGTTAAAGTCGAGCGAAGGTCCCACTACCATGCTTGTCCAGAGACTGCAGCGGCCTTTTATGGCTGTCCCGTTTGGTTGATGTTATAAAAATCATCAACAAATGTTTGTCTTGCTTTTTGGTTTATTAATAAACGCTGTGCTCTGCGGGGCCATCCACATTAATTGGCTCGCATCGTTTTACCGTCTAAAATTTAACATTAAAATGTTGCACATAACTTTGCTCTGCCTTGCCATTCTGTAACTCACTTTTCGAACTCGCACAGCGGTTTTTTCAGCGGCGGTCGCGATCAAATCAGTTGTGGAGCAGTCATTTTATGATTTGGCATTCTGATAAGGAGGGATCTTGTAGTTCGAAAAGTGAGTTACAGAATCGCAAGGCTGTTGTCAATAGTTTCCGCAACGATCGCGATCGATTTTTTGTGCAGTTATTAAACAATCTTTATGGCGTACACGTTTTAACTGCGTTATTGTAAACTACACATTCACGGATCTCCAATGCCTAACAAGCGATTAAATGTAACCCGGTTCCCATCGATGTTAAAAACGGAAGTTTACCAATACCATCGTTAGATAAGCTTTCTAAATTATTTATTTTTAGACACGTAGATGATGCTGATGATGATGTAAATACACACAATGCATTTATTTCCGAGTTTGCCGATGACAGACTTAATTGTTGTTTCGACATGCTGTCTAGGAGATTTTGCATATTTTTATACAATCACTTACGCAGTCAAACGCTTGTCACAAATACGCTTTTGTACTTTAAAATTATCTACGAAATGCATTTATGTAGACATTTTCCACCTTAAGAGGGTGTGAGGTAATATTTTAAGAAGACTGAATTTACTTAACAGTAATAACAATTTCTTTTTTCTTTAAAATTTAAAGTTATAGTTTGGTTAATGTAAAGTTTTATTGTTTATTATGTACTTATTTTACTTATATTTTCTGTTACGTATGTTTTACAATGTAGTCTGTTTTGGCTTTGTATATTGTGAAAGTGTTTTATTTTATAATATGTATATATGTAGCTATAAGATTACTTATAAATAAATTCATGATTATATAGGTTTTTAGATGAATGAATAACATCTTAATTTCCTTTCATTACGGCGTACTGTATCAAACAATTTCGTAGTCTTCAGACTGACTGAAATCCTTGGGTATATGTCTATGAGTATTTAAGTTCATATCACTCAACTATCTATATCAAATAATTATAAGTCTAATCCAACTTGTCACATCGCGGAGTCCAAGAATGGCGATAAACTCGTTAAATCGGTGAAATTACGAAATAGACAAGTGTCAGTTATATAATAACCGGTTAAAAAATGTACCGTTTAATCCGCTTCGTGCTTTTCTGTACATAGTCACCTACATAAAATGTCACAACAAGAATAATTTTTATAATTGTACATGGAATATTCGCCAAAATTAGATTGCAGTTGGGCTTGGTTTTAGGGTATTCGACAATCAATTTACGAGATTACTATCGAAATAGAACTCTACACCAGGATTACTATAATGTGATAATTGTTCCAAAAAATTTAACAAACCAACAATATGCCCCACCTAATGATAAGTGTAAGACCATGGACACTCTCAATGGCTCTCGAGTTCGATGCCGTTTTAAGAATTGATACGCTCGCTTCGAAGCAACTTAAGTCGAATTTGTCCGGGGATAGGTCCTTTCCTTCAAGTGTCCCGTGGCGACGAGAACAGATATCCTCTCTCTCTCTCTCTCTCTCTCTCACACTCAATCTCTCGTCTGTGGCACAATGGAATGTTCCAATTTTTAGCTCTGGTAGGAGAGGTACGAAGTAAAAGATATCTGAGTCTGAGTAACTAGGTACAAAGATACCGAACCGTTTTATATGTTTTAAAATATCTTAATCCGCATCGACCCATTCTTTTAAGACGTGAGTAAAATATACATGACTTTTGACATCAATTATCCACGGAATTCGCCAAAGAACACGTTATGTTAATATCCCCGTTAGTGTTTCATCAGAGACGATGTATCAGACGATACGTCGCCAATTACTTTACGATGGGTCACGCACAATTAATTCATAAAGTCTAGTCTCCCAGTAATAGCCGACATTTATGAATTTAGGATGTCTGAAAGGACAATATTTTATTTTGTTTAAAGGTTAATTTTCTATAGCCTATACGACGTAGAAGCAGGGAAGCGTAGTTCCAATTGAGGCTGAGCTTTTTAATGCGAAATTTATATTATTACATCTTCTACTAGAATAAATCAGTGGTTTTAAATATGTCAGCGCTCGTCTCTTCTTCTCTTGACTTGACTTTACTTGACAATTATTTAAATGAATCTAATACTTGGGGTTGATTTGCTCTAGTTCAAACAATTTGTATAGCTCAAAACTTGGTGATTAAAAGAGTGGCGGAGAGTTTCTTGCCAGTTCTTCTTGCCCGCTCTACGCCCTTGATTTGCGAAGTGGTGGTAAATGTAAATTTAGAATCAATTTAACATCTTTTCTGTTGATATTCATAAATGTACTTGGCTACCTATTTGAAATAAAGTTATGACTCCAAATCGTTTTGGTTTTTAAAAGTTTTAAAAGTGACTTTAAAAAGACTTAAATACAGGGACGACTTACATTGAGGTCATAAGTTAGTAACCTTGTAATAGACAAAAACACAATTTTTTCTAAGTAATGAGGAACCTAAACATAGTATATATTCGCGAAAGGAAAACATTATTTACAATTGACGTATGTTGAATGTTATATGCAATTCAGAAGTTTTTTTTTATAGAACAGAAGGCTCACCTGATGTAGGTGATACCATAGACACTCACATTTCCATAAGGCTCGCAAGTGCGTTGTCAGCCTTTCAAGAATTGGTATGGTAATTATTCTAACAATATGTCTATAGTTCGTTCGCAATATATAATATACGGTATTATTACATATTAAAAACGAAGCCGGCGACGTTAAATTCTCTATATGTGGGCGTATAAAATACCAAATTGTTTTTTGTAGGGTTTCCACAATAAAAATTTGAATCTTGAAAAAAAATTAAATATAATTCATAATAGTGTTATGTAAATATACCTTAATACAAGACGTCACAAATGAATCTTGCCAAATTACACGAAAGCAAGCGAAAGCTAGTAGACACATAATTTCATCATATGAAATATAAGCGTCGATTCAATTTTGATGTAACAATTAATAACGTAAACATGCATCGAGAAACAATAAAATAAAGGTCATTTCCATTTAAGTATACGGCGATCGCATATGTCGCAAGGCTGTGGCAAAATACTGTTTATGTGTCTGCCAAAATGTTATCTGTAGTAACAAAATACCTGTAGCAGCGTTTTGTGTAAAATGTCAGTCAGTCTCAGGTGGGCGACCAGCTGTTTGATACACACCATAAGATCTAAGACGTGCCGGTTTCCATGACATTTTCGAGAAAGTATTGCACATATTCATTGGGGAACAGCATTCGAACGCACGACCTCAGGGTTGAAGGACACGCCTAGTCAATATACCAACACTTAATGATCTTGAAACAATATAGTCTAACCAACAGAGCGATGATTGCAGCGAACTTGTAGCTAAATTGTGTTAATAACGTGTGGTTTCGGACGCAAAATAACATCTATAGAGCGTAAGAGAATCCCCGTGTGAGATTTTAATCAAAATAATTATTGGAAATTCCATCTCACAGCTCATCCTTCTTAGGCAGTTCGTTTAGTATCTCCGCCATTTAGTTGTCTGAATCTATACGATCGGCTACCTCCCTAACATCTTTTAAAACTATTCTGCATAAACATTTCTTAAACATATCCTATCCTGCTTAATCGTGACTTTTGTAATGCTTGTATTTTCTTTTATTTTGTGTTGCATCGCAACTAATGAATCCGTGAGCTTTGTTTTAATAATATTTTTTTGTATTATTTTAGATTAAGGTTCTATAATTTTTTTTATAAGATTTCGTAATGTACTTTACCCATAATATTTCTTTTTTTAGTATTCTCCCTCACTAGGGTTGCCGGGAAGTGATCACTTGTTAGCGATAGCGATGTTGTCTGTTGCATCTCTTATAATTTTTATGTATTATGTTAGTATACATAAAAATATTAACATGACATATAATAAATAAAATTCTATACATTATATATTGAAATAAATAACTAACCTTAACATAAACTAAAAAATATTATTAAAATGAGTCCCTTTAGGCAAGGTTCCGATGATACTGGCAGCGTTCCCCCTTTGAATATATATATTATTTAGACAATATCATATTGCAATATTGCAGTGACAAATACAAGTAAATATTGTAAAGAATTACGAGTAATACAGCATTTATGTAGCCTTGACCAGTGCACTTAGAAGCCAGTTTTGACCGTATAATATACATATTACAATTTGTTAATAACAGTGAATTACACTATCAGGTATTCGTCTAACATTATATGTTACTAAACAACCTTGCATTTCGTGTGTAAATAATATGTTATTTCGACAGTGGATTAAAGAATTTTTTACACTTTCAAATTAGTCGCAAATTGTTGATAAAATCTCTTAGCTTTGTGTAATTAAAATAGCTTTAATTGTACGTGACTATTTCTATACGAATTCAAATTAAGCAAAAAAATATAGCGACCTAAATATAAAAATAAATGCCAAACATTTAGACAACTTATAAAAAACAGACGCTTAATCTCTATGACAAACAATTCTCATTTAACATCCCATTTATAAAGGTGTTATCTATTTAGATTTTAGACCATTGACCAAGAAAGGCAACGCTGTTCTTTATTTCATTTCATTGACTTATTCACTATGAAAATTTTACCAATACTGAGAAACGAACTGTATAATTATGTCAAAGTCAAAATCATTTAATCATATAGGTAACACAATGTACACTTATGAACGTCAAAAAAAAGAAATGCATATGAAATGCTTCTAACTTTACATTTAGTGCCAGTTCTCAAATCAAGGGCGTAGAACGGAAGAGAAGAACTGGCAATAAACTCTCCGCCACTCTTTTTTAATAGCCTTGTTTTTTTTACACAACGTTTGTAAGGAGCTGCAACCATTACACCATGTTCCACATGATATCTTAAGTAATTAATAATGTTGCCCCACCTCATTACTAAACAGTTCCTGCATCAATAATTATTAATTCGTCAGGACGTTGTAACATTGTTCAGTGTGAGGGTCAAGTGGTGAAATAGCAACATTACACGTGACGTTAATTGTCTCAAATTCCTATGAAAATTTGGGAATACTTATTAAAGAGTTTTGGCAAGGACTGTGATATTAGATGTAGCTTTTTTTAATGTAGTAGGAGGTGAACGGGCAGGAGGCCCATCTGATGTTAACTGATACCGTCGCCCGTGGACACACACATTACCGGAGGGCTCGCAAATGTGTTGCCGGCCTATGAATTGGTACGTTCTTTTCTTCAAGGGCCTTAAGTCGAATTGGCTCGGAAAATATTTAACTTGTCCACTTAAACAACTAATTTTACTTCTAAAAGAAATATATTGGTTTATGGAGAGATTGACTAGCGCATCGTGGACGTTTTAGAACTATAGCAGGAATACCAAGTAGTAAACTATCCAAAATTGTGTAGAATTTTATTTTCTTTCGAGCTGTCAAAAACTTTAATAGTATTAACGTAAGACCCAAAATCGTCGACATAGTTCAGACAGAGAAGGCTATTCAACTACTTGCAAACAAAAAGGAATTAGCGCCATCTTTTTTTAACTTAATATTTAAGTGTATGTAATTGTCTTAAGCAACAAAAGGAGTTACGAGATGGTGTTGAATGGAGTGTTATAAAATTAAACGACATACGATTTACGACAAACGCACTACGCATACTACCTTTTACTACCTATTGTAAATATCCGGCTTTGTCATATTGGTACACTATTTAAGACATCTTCCGTATTTCGTACTGAACGACGACGGTTGATCAGCAAAGTCAACTGTCTGATGACCTCTTAACACCATTACTATAGAGCAGCTGCCCATCGCAGTATAATACCAGCATCATCGGGCGTAGAATCCGAAATACCAACCGTATCTTTATTATACACAATAGTATATTTAGGTAAAAAGATGAATGATTAGGTAAAGATGTGGACAAGACTATGACTTTATTTAGGAGTAGTAACAATTAGTTGTCGTTTGTTTAATGTTGAATTTCAGTTTTTTTTTTAATCTATTGTATTTAATTGACTTATGTTTTCTGTTAATTTATTTGGTTTCTCAATGGAATATGTTTTAGCTTTGTATAGTGTCCAAATGTTTTCTTTTATAATATGTATAAGTGTAGCTATAACTTGAAATAAAATTGTCTTTCATTATACACAGGAGATCCCAATTCACATACATATATTTCTTAAAAGAAGCACAGACTAAATCGCAGATAGTTTTTCTTTGTATGAATAAAATTAGGTTATTTTAAACGATCATAGAGATATGTTTGGTGAGTTAAATTAAAACGATAATTACAGGTTTTAACGGAAACGATACCTATAATAAGAGTTAAGATTGAATCACGACTGCACGGTGTGCAATAACCGTGTTATAAATCGTTTATCGGGTTTAGTAGGTAAATTTAACTGAACCAAGTGGGTTACAAAGTCAGCTTGTATTTTATTAAACGTTCTAAATAGTTCATAGGCCTGTTAAATAACTTAAATATTTCCTGAATATATAATAAAATGAAATGAAAATCATTCTAAAGAAGCGAAGAAGAGGCACTTAGTACTTTACGATATTTTCGTTGAGTATTCGTATTTAACGATAATTTATTTAGTTAACTGCACGTGGATTTTTGTTCAATTTCATTTAGTTTTTAATTGATAAAAGCTTGGCAACGCTCGGCACACTGATACATTGTTAATAGAACGAGAATATAGAATTTTTATTGTGACAAGCACGTATAGTTCCAAAAGTTCACGAATACTTTGGCCATATTGCAAGGAGAGAACCGTATCTAAGTCCCGACAACCTGGTAATGGTAGGGAGGAGTGATGGCGGAAGAAATCAGGGTCGATCATACCCGTTGGTGTGACCTAATAAGGTCAATTATGGGTCATTACATCTCTAATGCACTGAGACAAGCTGAGGATAGAGAGGTGTGGAGGCAGCAAGTCAACAACTTCACTACGAAGAAGTAGAAGGCTCACGGAAGGGTTTTTTAAATTTTCCATATATAGGTAGATTCCTTATTTCTGTTACTACTTCAAAATTCTTTTATACAGAAATATTTGTATGCCTATAATCTATTTGCCTTAAATATTACGAGTAACAAACAAACAGCACTATAACAAAAGACAGCAATATAATTGTTTTTGTATTCCATTTAGTTTTATCGAATTAATTATGTTTTTTTTTTAATGTAATAGGAGGCAAACGGGCCGGAGGCTCTATTGTTAAGTGATACACGCCGCACATGGACACTCACATTACTAGAAGACTCACAAGTGCGATGCCGACCTTTTAAGATTCGGAATACTTCAGCTGATTCTACACAGTGGTGCGCGACAAAAACTGCCTTAAGGAAACGCTCAGTTATGGAACAACGGATGTACGACGTCGAGTCGAGTGGTATTTTGTAGTCACATTAATAGTAATAGTATTAGGTGAATTGTAGTAATGAACACAGCTAACAGCTAAACTGTCGAATCATATATCACCAATAAACATCACTTAAACCTAAATAATAAATGTCTTATTTTTTGATAACACCTTACGATGTAGGTATTTCCGCACAATATATTATTTTTCAACAAGTGACGAAATCGCCAAACCCCTCGAACTGTAAAATGTTAATCGGTCCCTTAAACAGGTTTCAGGCATTGACTTAATGTGACGCAATGGGTCGTAAGTGGAGCACCAGCTTTTGTACTTGACAGTTATTAACAACCGCCGAATTTTATACGAATAAATACACTCCCTTTATAGTTCTAGAAGCTACTTCTAGTGAAGGAAGAAATGATTTCTTTCACATGCAAACTGGTTGGTAAAGCAACGAAGGTTAGGTTATATTAGACTCTTAAAGTTCTCGCTGACTTATCTTTGACAACTAAATGTATTTAATGATATTTAAATCGATGTCAAAAGAAGCGTTAATTATATTCATTAAAAAAGTAAAATAAATTTTAAAATTAAAAAATATTCTATCAAGTTTTGGGTTGTTTTAGCATTTCACAGATCACTTTATATTTTAAGGGGGAATTAGGAAACTAGTTAATAGACTTCTGAGATAGATTGATTGCGTACCTATATAAACAATCCTAAATCATCGGCACCTAGACGGGCGACCTCCGAGGAATGGAAGGAGGAATGCAAATTAGACGTGGTAATTAATAGGAACTAGCCTAACAACCTTTAGTAATTAAATGAATATATTTATATATATATATATATAAATTCAGTGTAACGATATCTTGATTGTGATTTATGGTTTAACAAATATAAACTATAAACATAGTTTAAACTGTCAAATTATTGTTTAATACTTGAAAACACAGATCTTATGCTGTAGTCCCTTTACTAAAAGGAAATGTCACATGAGGTCGCTATTAACTGACGAATTCTTAAATGCTTGCGATATCTTTAAGCCCATCACGTATTGCCAACTTCGCGACATACATAAAATGCATATTTCAAAATCTCAAAAACGTAGCACATAATGGTAATTACATTCGGTTTTCCTCTTGGAAAGTTCGGGCACCAAATGTTGCAAGAGCCAGTCAAGGATCGTCCAGATATTCACGTATCTTGCACAAGCCGATATAATTATAATTTTACACTTCAAATCTCTCGATTATATTATATGCTACCCTCTCAAAAGGATTTTTTAAACAATTTTAAAAGAACTTATTTTAGACGCTTATTCCTCCGT